>NW_019154123.1:4817771-4837528 GCF_002288905.1 Enhydra lutris kenyoni
GGAGGGTATGTGCTATGATGAGTGCTGTGAAGTGTGTAAACCTGGCGATTCACAGACCTGTACCCCTGGGGATAAAAATATATGTTTATAAAAAATAAAATTAAAAAAAAATAAAATTAAAAAAAAAGAACAGAAATCACAACAAAATATAAATTTTAGAAAAACTGACCAATATCACAATGATCAGAAAATCCAGAAGGAGAACATAAAATAGTCTATTAAATAATAGCATAACACACCACTTTAATAGTGTTTGCCTCCATTTTTTGGCTGCCAATTCCTTGATCAGCTCTTTCTATGACAGAACTTTGGTCATGTCAATTCAACTGGGAAGATAAAAAGATAAGTTAGTCTTTTCCAGCACTTTTGACCAAAAACAATGTTTTTAAATCAATACTTTGAAAGTTTCTGCTTCACAATTTGTTATTGGTAACACAATTTTTAAAGATTATTGTGAACTATGGCAAAGCCTCTATTGTGTCTTCATTTGTGAGGTGGAAGATTTCAGAGCATTTTATATTTTGTTACACACTGATATATCTTAAATACTTGAATTGATGATATTCAATTAGTACTTTGTCATCTATGTTGTCATACTGATGTATTATGAGTTTCATGCTTTCATCTCCAATGTTAATATCTCCTGTCAAAACATCACGGAATGCAAATCATTTGCTAATGTGTTTGTGTATCTCATAACCTTTTATCATTTAGATTATGAAACAATTCAAGAGTCTATTTGCTATTTCTATTTGAGTTATCTCTTCCTCTTCCTGAAATATTGTTTTTGGTGTAAGATTTTTTAAAAATTGTTACAATTTACTTCTTAATGTCAGGATAATTTCTCCTAACTTCATTGATCATCTTTATTGTTTTTGTTTCAAATTCCATTTTTAATCTGAATTACATCTCAGTTGTCCAAGAAATAAATTTGAAGATGACAAAACATATCTAAGTAGAAACCTACAATTAATGACTTAAATTATTAAAGCATTCTAAAATGTCCTTTCAGGGGTGCCTGGTGGCTTAATCATTAAGTATCTGGCTTCGGCTCAGGTCATGATCCCAGGGTCCTGGGATTGAGTCCGTATCAGGCTCCCAGCTCCATCTGCTCCAGGCTCCCTCTGCCTGCTTCTCCCTTTCACACTCTCCCTGCTTGTGTTCCCTCTCTCGCTGTGTCTCTTTCTGTCAAATAAATAAATCAAATCTTAAAAAAAAAAAAAAATGTCCTTCCAAATTGCATTAAAATTTTACATTCACAATTCAGATTTTATTCAGAACACCAAAAAATCAGGAGGCTACTCCAACAGCACCCAATACAAAGGGAAGTGTGACAGAGGAGAAACATTGCAGTGTAAGTAGACAGTGGTTCGAAGCAACTATGGTTTTATTTTGTTTATACTTTATTTATTTATTTATTTGAGAGAGAGAGAGAGAGAGAGAGAGAGAGAAAGACCATGAGAAGGTGCAGGACTTGATCCTGGGACTCTGGCATCATGACCTGGGCCAAAGGCAGTTGCTTAACCAACTGAACCACCTAGGTGCCTTAAAAGCAACTATGGTTTTAAATACCCTTTGACAATACTAATAAAACATATGTCCACATAAGCACACTGCTAGGCCTCCTCTAGGTCATGGAAGAGTCCCTTGAGAGTAAGGAGTCCCACAGAGGCCTATTGCTAAACTTTATTATTTTCCTGGAAAATCCTCTATTTTAATTCTCTTATCAGTTAAAAGCTGGAGTTCCTACTACACGTGTAGTACAAAAAGCCTCAAGAACAAATTTAATTTAAAGTATTCTCCAATTGCTAGGGCCCTCAGGCAACTGGATAAAAGCACATTGAAATCTCCTCTGGAGGGATTAATTTTTTATTCTCACCTCAGAATATTTACACTCTATTGTGAGTGAGTGCCTGGAGAAATCTGCAGGCATCAGGATGAAACTAGCAAAACACTTAATTTTGGAATTATGGAGTATGGAATATAAATTAAATTTATTCAATACATTTAAAAGCATCAAAGATAGGCAGGGAAACTTGAGTAAAGAATGGACTTTTTTTTTTTAAGCATGTTTGAAAATGAAGCAAATGGAACTTTTAAAAAATGAGAACAATTTTAAAACTTTATAGTAGGTTAAAAAACAAATACGGTAGGGACGCCTGGGTGGCTCAGTTGGTTAAGCAGCTGCCTTCGGCTCAGGTCATGATCCCAGCGTCCTGGGATGAGTCCCACATCGGGCTCCTTGCTCGTCAGGGAGCCTGCTTCTCCCTCTGCCTCTGCCTGCCATTCTGTCTGCCTGTGCTCGCTCTCTCTCCCTCTCTCTCTCTGACAAATAAATAAATAAAATCTTTAAAAAAAAAAAAAAAAAACAAATACGGTAAACATGAAGAATTTATTAGTGAATCCAAAAAGAGACTTAAAGAAATTTCAAAAATGTAGCACAAGAGGACTAAGAGAAGGAAAATAGGAGAGGCACAGAGGCTGATTTGAAAAGGGCACTATATGTCAATTAAATATTTCAGAAGGAGATTTTAGAAAGAACGTTGAAGTGGCAGTATTGAAGGGATAATTGACTGAGAAATTCTAGATGTGTTAATAGACAAAAATCTTTTATTTAGGAAGTCCAATGAATTCCAAAAAGGAAAAATATAAAAAGGCATATGTATATACAGATAGCATTGTCAAAATGCAGGAAAAAGAGTTTAAAGGTAGCCAGAAAAAAAGACATTTTACCTAAAAAATGAACAATGAATAGACTGATGGTTAAGTTCACAACAACAATAGAAACCGAAAAAAAGTAAAGTTATATCTTCAGAATCCTGAGAAAAAATGACTATCAATAATTAAATATTCAGCAAAATTACTTTTCAAAAATTATGATGAAATAAAAACACTTTTAGACAAAATAAAAACAGTTTATCACTTACAACAATAGAAGCTCACTAAAGTCAGACATCTAAATCATTCAGTTTAAGCATAAGGAAATTACTGCAATCATTCTAAAATGCCAGAAGGAACAGTAGACAAACATCAGTAAGAATGTGGGCAAATTTAAACAAGTATTGATGTATGAATTAATAATGATAATAATGACAAATTATTTGTAGAGTGAAAAAAAAGCAAAATAAAATTGAAATACTGCAAACACAATAGCACTTAAATTAGCAGGGTGTTATCTAAAATGTCCTAAGTTTCCTCCTTGCATAGTTTCAGAAAGAAGCACAAATATTAACAGTAGACTTAAGGTTATACCTTAAGATATAGGGTAAACAGTGAAAATGGATATATAGAGTATAATCTTCAAAATGATGAAGGAGAAAATGGAATTTAGAAAAAGAAAAACATTCAAAAATGAAAAAAAGGAGAAAAATAAATTAAGGAAAACACATAGCACAAAATAAGATGGCAGAAGTAGATGCAAACAGAGGAGTATTCACAATCAATGTAAATTAATTAAATACTCAGTTAAATTATAACAATCATTAGACTGGATTAAAATACCAAACCCAGTTATTTGTTTTTGGGACATCTGTGTAATATATAAAGCCACAGAAAATTTCAAGGACAGAAAACGTATAAGGCAAATAATGGCAAGTAGCCAAAAAAAAAAAAAAAAAAAATTCAAGACACATGATATAACCTCAAGGCTTTTGAAAGATTGAAATATGTTCTAAAGTTATATTCATTTAATACTCAAAATAGTTTTTAATTGAAAAATTAGTATAAACTGGAAAACGTACCATCATATAAGGACTGTTTAGCATAACTCTCAAAAAACAAAAAATCACTGAGAATATCTTTGAAACATCCTATCAAAAAATATTGAAAATATTGTATAATGTAAAGAGAAAGGTTTTTGTGTGCATTATGGAACTCAACAATTGGGGAATACATATTCTTTTACCGGTACACAAAACCTATACAAAAATTGACCAAAACCTGAGTCATACAGAAAGCTTCAACACAGAATACTGGCATCAAACCTACCATGTTCACAATGCAGTTAAATTAAAAATCAAAAACAAAAAATGTAATTGGAAAAAAATCTATTTGTCTAAAATTAAAGACAAACTTTTAAAAAATAGATTTTATTTATTTATGTGAGAGCGAGCATGAGCAAGAGAGAGAGGCAGAGGGAGAGGGAGAAGCAGACCCCTCTGAGCAGGGAGCCTGATGCAGGGCTCAATCTCAGGACCCTGAGATCATGACCTGGGCCAAAGGCAGACACTTAACTGACTGAGCCACCCAGGCACCACAAGGACATGCATTTCTAAACAAGTGAGCTAGGAAAACGATAGAAGTGTGAATGAAAATTAGAATATATTTAGAACACAAAAATGGGGGCGCCTGGGTGGCTCAGTGGGTTAAAGCCTCTGCCTTTGGCTCAGGTCATGATCTCAGGGTCCTGGGATCGAGCCCCGCATCGGGCTCTCTGCTCAGCAGGGAGCCTGCTTCTTCCCTCTCTCTCTGCCTGCATCTCTGCCTACTTGTGATCTCTCTCTATCAAATAAATAAATAAAATATTTTTTAAAAAAAGAACTCAATAATGATGAAAATATTGTAGATTTGTGTAATAAAACTTGTGTAACATAAAGTGGTAGATGGAAATTTATTATCATATATGATTAGTGATGTAGAGTAAACATCCTAACCATTAATAAGCCAATAATTGACTTAAGAAGTTAAAATGAAAAGTAGAAAAAACTCAAGGCAGGGAGAAAATAATAAAAAACAAGAAGAAAGATCTGAGGTCCCAATAAGCATGTACTAGGTTATTTAGACTAATTCTTCTACTGCAGAAAATTCAGTTGCTAGAAAATTACTTTTAAAATTATTTTAAGGGGCACCTGTGTGGCTCAGTCAATTAAGCATCCAACTCTTAATCTCAGCTCAGGTCATAATCTCAGGGTTGTGAGATCAAGCCCTGTGTGGGGCTCCATGCTGGACATTGAGGCTGCTTAAGATTCTTTTTCTCCTTCTCCCTCTGTTCCTTCCCTCCTCTTAAAAAAAAAAAAAAATTGTTTTAGAAGCACAGAATTCCACAAATAAATAAATAAATAAAATTTCTAAAGGAAATTATAAAAAATTACCAGGTCAAGATTCAGGAGAAACTGGAAATGTATGGACATGAGCCTACTATTTGGAATCACTTTTGTCCTAAAGACTGCTAGTTAAATGAAGTGTGAAGTTTAGGGCTCACCAAGTGGGGGCTCTGACAAATCTTCCATGATTGCACTGAAGTAAGGGTGAGCTAGAAGTACACCACCTGAGAGCTGCTCTCAAGGACAGCAGTCTGACTTTCAATCATTTGTTTGGCTCAGAAAATATCAAGTCCTGAGACTGGATTAAGATGATCTCAGATTGCTAGTGCCTATAGGGGTCTGACAAAAGCTATAAAAATCCTCTCAGCGGAAAACGCCATCTTCTTCAGCCTAAAATCACTTCCATAGATAAAGTACAATATCCAGCTCAAAATTACAGATATACACACAAATTAAGAGATAAATGAATCAGAAACAAAAGAGGGGAACCTGGGTGGTACAGTCAGTTAAGCATCTGTCTCTGGGTTTCAGCTCAGGTTATGATCTCAGGGTTGTGAGATCAAGCCCTGAGTCAGGCTCTGTGCTCAGTGCAGAGTCTGCTTAAGATTTTCTCTCCCTCTGTCTGTCCTTCTCCCCCATCTCCATGCTTTATCTAATAAATAAATAAATTTTTAGAAAGACAACATAGAAACAAAGATTTCAGACATTGATATTATCAGATCCAGACTTTAAACCAACCATGCTTAATAAGTTTAAAAGATAAAAGTCAAGTTGTTAAAAGCTTTGCCAAAGAACTGATAATATATAAAATGTCATGTGAATTTTGAAAAATAAACAAAAATTCTAGAACTGAAAAATATTTAGGAACTCAATGAATGGGCTCAACAGAAGATTAGATAAAGCCAAGAATAAAATTAGTAAAATAGAAGATAGGCCAAAAGTAATGATTCTGAATGAAGTACAAGGACACAAAAGGATGAGAAATATAGAGAAGGTGAGCAACATAGAGATTGCCACAAAAAGGCACGTATTTAGAGTTCCAGAGGGAAAAGAAAGAAAGAACCAGGCAGAAACAATACTTGAAAAGATAACAGCTAAGAACTTCCCAAACCATTAAAATACACCAATATACTAATTCAAGAATACCAACAGATAGATGTCTGGGTGGCTCAGTCGGTTAGGTGTCTGCCTTCAGCTCAGGTCATGATCTCAGGGGCCTGGGATCGAGTCCCACATTGGGCTGCTTGCTCAGCAGGGAGACTGCTTCTCTCTCTGCCTGCTGCCTGTTGCTTCCCTTGCTTGTACACTCCCTTTCTCTCTTTCCCCCCCCCCTTTCTCTGACAAATAAATAAATGAAATCTTTAAAAAAAAAAAAAGAAAATACCAAGAGATAACAAGACAAATTGAAAGACAAAATCCATACTTATCTATACCTACCAAAACTCCAGAAAGTTCAAAGATAAAAAAATCATAAAAATCAGGCTGAGACAAAAGACAATTTACCTCCAGAGAGTGGTTAGTGACAGCAACAATGAAACCAGAAAACAGTAGAATAATATATCAGTCTGTGCTCCCTCACCAAATCTGTTAGTCAGCAATTTTAAACCCAGCAAAAAATGTCCTTCAATATATAAAGTGAAATATTTTGAATTTTAAAATTGAAATTAAAAATAATAAAAATTAAAATTAAAATTAAAAAAGGAAAAGTGATTGTGGACTGAAGATAGGAGATATGGGGAAGAAAGGAAAACCAAAATAATGAATATATCAGTAAAAGTAAAATGTGATAATATAAACAGTAAAAAATGACTGTGTAATATAAAATGTAGAAATAATTAAAATACACAAAAGTAATAACATAGAGTCAGGAGAGAGAAAAATGAAATTAAAGCAAAAAGTTGGTTCTTCTACTGTCTGAACTAAAGAGCAGATTAACATTAAGTGCCAGTTAGTAAAGGATACAGGTTGCATTTTTTTTAAACTAATGACTAAACTAATGACTAAAGAAAAGTATTTAACTTCCAAACCAGCAAAAGAGAAAAAATTTTTAAAAATCTAAATAGAGCTACCCTACAATCCAGGAATTGCACTACTAAGTATTGACCCCAAAGACACAAATGTAATGATCTGAAGGGGCACCTGCACCCCAATGTTTACAGCAGCAATGTCCACCGTCCACCATAGCCAACTGTAGAAAGAGATGAGATATCCACTGATAAATGAATGGATAAAGACGTGGTGTGTGTGTGTGTGTGTGTGTGTGTATATATATATATATATATATATATATATAATGAAATATTACTCAGCCATCAGAAAGGATGAATACTTACCATTTATTTCAACATGGATAGAACTGGAGATTATAATGCTGAGCGAAATAAGTCAATCACAGAAAGACAATTATGATATGGTTTCATTCATATGTGGAATGTAAGCAACAGTACAGAGGATCATAGGAGAAGGGAGGGAAAACTGAATGGAAAATCATCAGAGAGGGAGACAAACCATGAGAGACTCTTTAACATGGGAAACAAACTGAGGATTGTTGGAGGGGAGGGGAGTGGGGGGACAGGTTAATTGGGTGACTGGCATTAAGGAGGGCACATGATGTGATGAGCACTTGGTGTTATACACAGCTGATGAATTACTGAACTCTACATCTGAAATGAATGTTGGATAATTGAATTTAAATTTAAAAAATTAAATTACCAATCCAAAAATCGGAGGAAAGGCAAAATAAAAGAAATTAGAACAGGACAGAGAACACAGAATATAGATATCTAGTGTGACCGTAGAAAGCAGATAGTAAAACAGTAGATGTAAACCCAAATATTTCACTAGTTACTTTAAATATAAATGGAATATAGGCAAAGCTTGTCACACTGATTTATATATACATTATTTGCAAGGGATACTTAAAACACATAAGGATTCACAAGGGTTAAAAGTAAAACAGTAGCAAGAGATAGAATACTTAACAAAAGAAAGATCATATAGTTTCATTAATGTGAGACAAAGTAAACTTAAAGGCAAAAAAATCCCCAAAAAACAAAAACAACCCATTATTCAGGATCAAGAGATTTTTCATGTTCTCTTCATAATGATTATTTACCAGAAAGGAGTAACAATTCTATATTTTTATGTACCTAAACTCAACTTCAAAATATATAAAGCAACATCTGAGAGAAATACAATGAGAATGTAAATAAGTACAATCCTAATAGAAGATCCTAAAATAAGTTTTTTAAATATTTATTTATTTTAGAGAGATAGAGAGAAAGCAGAGGAGGGTGGAGGGGCAGAGAGAGTCTTAAGCAGACTCTGTGATGAGCATGGAGCCCACACAGGTCCGTCTCACAACCCTGAAATCATGACCTGAGCCAAAGTCAAGTCAGACACTTAATGGACTAAGCCCCCTAGGTGCTCCTAAAACCATTTTTCTGATAACTTTTCAAATATACACCCCAAATATCAATAATTTAATCTTAAAAACTAATCTAATATATAAACAGCATTTCACCTAACAACTGCAGAAGCATTTTCTTTTCAAAGACAGACTGAACATTTACAAAATTAATCATTTCCTGGGCCATGGAGCATGTCTTAAGAAATTTCAAAGGGCTGAAAACATACAGAGTATGTTTTTTTAATCACAATTCATTAAAGCAAGAAATTAAAAGCTTCAGTCAGTCAAAAAAAAAGAAGGAGGAATTTCCCATATGGTTATAAATTAAAGCTTAAAATTTATAAATCACACATGGTTAAAGAAGTAATCAAAATGGAAATTAGAAAGTATTTTTAACTGAATTATAACAAAATGTTACATTTCAAAACTTGCAGAATGCTTTAAAACAGGTTTTCTCAACCTCAGTACAAGTGACATTTAGGGCTGGATGATTCCTTGCTGTTGGGGGCTGTCCTGTGCATTGCAAGATGTTTAGCAGTATTCCTGACTTCTCCCCACTAAAACCCAGTAGCACCCCCCTGCAATTGTGAAAAATCAGAAATATCTATGGATATTACCAAAGGTCCCTAGGGGAGGGCAGGATTGTCTCAGGTTGAGAACCACTATTCTAAAGTGATACCTAGAGGAAAAGAAATAAAAAGGCTGACGTTTAGGAGCTGAGCACACCCCTTTACCTACTTCAAGGAGTGTGAGAAAGGATAGCATATTAAAGTGTAAGAAAGGAGGGAAAAGAGGGTGGCTCAGCGGGTTAAAGCCTCTGCCTTTGGCTCAGGTCATGATCCCAGGGTCCTGGAATCGAGCCCCGTATCAGGCTCTCAGTTCCTCAGAGAGCCTGCTTTCTCCTCTCTCTCTGCCTGCCTCTGCCTCCTTGTGATCTCTGTCTGTCGAATAAATAAATAAAACCTTTAAAAAAAATGATAAATATAAGAGCAAAAAGTAACAGAGAATAAACACAGAATAAAGGGAATTAATGAAGCCAAAGTTTTCTCTCTGAAAAGATTAACAAAATTTCTATATTTGGGATGAAACTAACCAAGAACAGGAGTAAAAACAAATAGCCAATAATAGCAATGAAAAGTAGTTACAGATCCTTCAACCATCAAAAAGATGATATTTATAGCAACTTTTATGCTAATAAATTGAAAAACTTAGATAAAATAGAAAAATCCCTCAGAAATTACATTTTATCAAAAACTAAAAAATGAAATAAAAAGCCTGATTAATCCTATAACCATTAAAATGAATCTATAATTAAATGACTCCCAATAATGCACATACAAAACAACACACACACACACACACAAAAAAACAAAATAAAATGGAAAAAAAAACAAAACAAAAACCAACTCCAGTCTCCTAATACCTATATAAATCCCAGAAAATGTTACTAAACATTTAGGGAGGAAATAACATCTACTCTGGAAAACAGAAAGGAAATAATGTTCACCAATTCTTTCTACAGTGTAGCAAAACCTTGATAGCACAAACCAACACAGACAGAATGAGAAAGGGAAATCACAGGGCAATCTCATCCATGATCATAAATGTGAAAAGTCTAAACATAATATTATCTAACAGAATCCAGAAATATATAAAAAAGATAAAAATATCATGACAAAATTGATTTTGTTATGGGAATACAAGATTATTTTAACATCAAAATTTTCTACTCTCTGAAATGAAAAAGAAATATACAATTATTTCAATAGTTGCAGAAAAATATTTGATAAAATTTAATACTTATGGCAAATGTGTTGAGAAATCTAAGAATATAACAAATTTTTAATATAACAATGGCTATTTCTCCCCCAATAATCCTAAAACTAACATCATAAAGTTAAAACATTGAAAGGTTATTCTCTGAAATAGGAAACATGACAGAGCTGACCCTTTCTCTTCAACATTGCATGAGAGAGCCTTTTCAAAGTCAGGAGGCAATATAATTAAAGAAAAGATGAAAGAATTTAAAAAACAAAGCAGGCATCATTTGCTAATAACATGATGTGTTCATAGACTATCTAAATGGATCTAAAGGTAAATTATTAACATTAATAAGTGAGTTTAGCAAGGCTGCTGATATCACATCAATACATAAAAATCAATGATATTCATATGCTGGGATTAAGCAGAAAACGAAATTAAAAAGATATTTGGAATAGCACTAAATTTTGTAATACATTAAAATGTTTAACCTATTTATATATAATTTTGATAAAAATTATAAAAAACAAACAAAATAATCACTCTAAAAAGGTGCTAAATAATTTTTTGTTACTTACTGTTGTCACTTAAATTTTCATATATAATTTCTTTTCTTAAACAAAAGAAGAAAACTATCAAACATGGAGTATTTAACTCCAGGAATTCTGCTAAACAATTTGTTTGATTTACTTCTTGAAACAACAAAGCAGTACAAGCATCATCTTCATATGGAAATGTGGCAGTGTGGGTCCCATGACCGGAACTCCAGTATTTCTGATTTTAAAGCCCATACTCTTCACCCTATTTATCTTTTCTTACTAATCTACTTTAAGAATGAACAGTTCCCAGAGCACCTGGGTGGCTTCGTTTGTTCAGCGTCTGATTCTTGGTTTCAGTTCAGGTTATGATCTTGGAGTCCTGGGACGGAGTCCTGCATTGGGCTCTGCACTCAGCATGGAGTCTGCCTGTCCCTCTCCCTCTGCTCCTCCCCCTGCTTGCTCTCTCTCTCTCAAATAAATAAATAAATAAACAAACAAAAATCTTTAAAAAAAAAAAAGAATGGACAGTTCACATTTATGTAATTGCACATATTTACCCCAAATGTCCTTTCAACATTTTAATATATTTGCAAAGTATCAAGATCATGTTACCATAACGCTTTTCAATAGCACACTTAAAGAAATTGACAAGTTTATATGCTGTATTCATTGTAAAAGCCAGGAAATCAATATTTATTCTGATATTTGTGGACAATTAACCAATGTTTTTCCAATTAATTAATGTGAGATTTTGTAGTTCTGTCTCTATCCTGAAGTTATTGAATTAAATATTTCCAAAATTTACTTGTGATAATCTGTATTTTGATGTTTTGGAAGGAGGTGAGGGTAGATAACGACTCCATAAGTACCAATGTCAGCAGGTCACCATTGTCTTAAAATTCTACAGACCTTCAATTTTATTAATAAATTTCACAAAAACTCTACTGCATACCATCTATATACTAGGTCCTCATTCATTCATTCAACATATATTTATTGAGGATCGACTATGTGTCATTCACTGAATTGTACTCTGAAGATAAAACAATAAACAAAAGAGAAAAGTTTCCTGCCTCATTACAGATGGGCTTTGTGTACATGCTGGAAAAGCTACCAAACCCAAGAGTGGCAGGATTTTCAAAGCCATGGAAATACTACCTAGTGTTTTCTGGAAGTGTAAACCATCTCCCTCTCAGCTAGTAACCTAACTGGCCTACTGCTGATGCTCCAGAGTCTGTTAGGTTTTTTAGCTTGGAGTGGGAATTTATCATTAGAAAGAATAATGGCTCTACCAACAGATCCTTTCATTAATATCCTTTCATTAATAAGAGTTAAATGTAAAGTGACTAAAAAGGGATGTCTCTTAAGGAAAAGTGTCATAAAAATCACTGTTTTAGATGTCAGACTTCTATCTTGATCCTACTTGAACAAGTTACATAAGGAAACCAGTGGCAGATAAGTAAAATGGAATGTACATTTCATGCATTTTGTGTTGAATAACAAGGTAGCGTTAATAAAAAGTATGTTTGGATTGTAAACAAATATGAAGTTCTAGTTAATGATACATGTACTGGAAGAAGTGCAGTGATGAACTGTAATTTACTTTGAAGAAAATTGTAAAAGCTTATATTGATGGATGGATAGAGGCGTGGATAGATGGATGGATATGAGATAAAGCAAATATATGAAAACATTAATCGTAGAATCCAGATGGTGAATGTCTGGGTGTTGGCTGTATAACTCTTTCAACTTCTCTGAATGATTGAAAATTTTTACAATAAAATGTTGGGAAAACGTGAAGCACAAAAATGTTAATCAAAAAGTAAAGTAAATGTTTGTTTTTAAGGATACATTACTAATTTTCTGGAATGGTTTAATTTTTCATTACACAAAAATACACAAGTACATTCTTATAAAAGATATTCACACAATACAGATAAAATCTCCCTTGACCAACATCCCAAATCCTAGACCACTCTCAGGAACTTAATCTCACTATGAAATCCATTAGTATGCTCCAAATTCACCCATATGCGTGTATCTAAGGAAATATGCCAGCCTTTCTTTCTCGTAAGTAGGTTACAAACTCTACAAAGACAAGAACCATTATTGTATTTTTCAGCTCTACACAGAGCTTCTGGAGTTGGATCCAACACATAATAGGTACTCAAGAAATATGTATGATGAATATAATCCTTAATAATATTGATTAAACCATAAGCTCCAGAAAATACTGGGACAGTAGTAGTACACTACAGAAAACCACTCTCCGGCCCTCCTACGCCAATTCAGAGTTAGTCCCTCTAGTGCATAGAGAGTTGAGCACAATACTGACCTGTTAAAATGATCGCTTTCCAAAGTAGTTATTTACTCACTCATGGATTCATCAGTGCAATTAACAAGAATTTACTGAGCGTATCCTATGTACAAGGCACTATGCTTAAGCCCTCTAGTTACAGCAGGGTTTTCCAATCTCCACACTGTTGATTTATTGAAGAGGACAATCCTTTGTTGTAGGGTTGTCTTGTGAATTGTAAGATGTCAGAGCAACCCTGGCTTCTATTTACTTCTTGCCTGTAATACCATCTCCTCTAGTTGTCACAGTCAAAAATGTCTCCAGACACTGTCAGTGGTCCCTGGGGACAAAATCACTGTCAGTTAAGAACCAATGGGCTATGAGGAGGTTGTGACCTCTATGTGGGGCAGTGGCCTAAGGTCTGAGTACAGCGGTCCTCCCTTGAGGGCACACACTACCCCATAAGATGAGGACTTAAGTACTATAACTTTAAGGATCCAAAGAACATACCACCTTCCCTAATCACTATCTCTCTAGTGTCTAGAAACTTCTCCTTCTAGGGATGCCTAGGTGCCTCAGTCAGCCAAGCGTCTGCCTTCAGCTCAGGTCATGATCCCAGGGTCCCACATCAGGTTTCCTGCTCAGTGGGGACTCTGTTTTTCCCTTCTGTCTCTGCCTGCCACTCCCCCTGCTTGCTCTCTCTCTCTCTGTCTCTGACAAAGAAATAAATAAAATCTTAAAAAACAAGAAAAGTCTCCTCCTAGGATTATAAAAAGAAAAATATATCATTACAGTACATTTCCAGACAATAAAGCTACTCCCTTTTTCCAAATGCCCTAAGCTTCTGGGGTACAGAGTACAGATGAAACTAGAGTAGCTTGGAAAATGAGGTCAAAAATTACCCTCAAGGGGCACCTGGGTGGCTCAGTCAGTTAAGTGTCTACCTTCAGCTCAGAGCATGATCTCAGGGTCCTGGGACTGAACCTCGTGTTGGGCTCCCTGTTCAGTGGAGATTCTCCTTCTCCCTCTCCCTTTGCCCCTTCCCCTCTTCCTGCTCTCTCTCTCTCTCTCTCTCTGTCTCTCAAATTTAAAAAAAATAAAATAAAATTATCCTCAGAATCTCACTCTCCTCTAAAGGAGAAAACTTCCTGGCACTCTCTACAGAGTTCAATAAAACAAGCACAAATTTAAGCCTCTCTAGGACATCATGCTACACACCTAACTTCCCTAAGTCACAGGAATGCCCTAGAGATCGCTTGACAAACTGACCTCTAACTCCTCAAATGCCATTGTGGAATCACAGTACCCAGTCTAGGGGTGGGAGATAATAAACAATAAATACTTGTTTAATGGGCGGATGAATCATATTACATAAAATGTAAGAGCAATGTGATACTAAACTTTGGCTATTGTCTACAGAAATTATTTGATCCTGCTCTGTGATTAAAGCCATATATATTTTTTTTCTTACAATTTGCAAAACCACCGAATGTACTTGCTTTTTTCATTGGACATTCATTTACTTTTACATGATGGTTAACCAACCTTCAAACCAATTTGATGAAAGATCTATTTTAAAGGTAATAAAAAACAGATTTTTAAAATATCTTCAAGTTAAAACCTTTAAGTTTTCATAAAGAATATTTAATTATATAATATGTCAGCTCTATATTGTCCATTTTTCTGTAGAATGTTAAAGTAAGTGCGATTCATTAAAACCTCATTCGTCCATTATGAAAATGGAGTAGCAATTTATATTCATTGTAAATGGACTCATTATGGGAGCAATTTGCAAATTACATGAAGTCCTTACTTTCTAAAGGAAGCCACATATTTTATTCATATGGCAAGTTAATTAACCCATATTCCTTACTTTAACAATTTTGTTTTATACAAATCTCTCAAGTTCATTTTATCTTTTATATAGAAAATTATTATATCATGTATATCTGCTTAGCAGAATTGTAATTTAACAAGCTTGAAATAAAGGTAAAAAAAACTCACTTAGTAGATTATATATTTAAATGTGATTTTCTTTCCCTCTCTGGTTTGTGTATTTCTGCCTTGACCCTGGGAAACTGTGAAATCATCTTCTCTTTTCTTTTCTATTTTTGTACTATGCCATTTTTTTTAACTATAAAACGCAACATAGAATTCAAGCAGCATAATAAGAGCTTTAAACACACTGTTGAACCCTCTTTGGAGATATAAAATCCATCATCCAAAGCAGGTTTTATGTACTTCCTATGTAACAAGACACATAATACTGTTTATTACTGAGAACAGAGCAATAGAACTTGGTTTTCCAGGGGAAAGAAAAGAGCCCCATTTATTCCACATAGAGATGTCCGAAATAGTAAAGTCTGTCATTCTTTAGCAGCCTGGATGGAGAAGCCAGAAGATGGTACTGTTAGAAGATAATTTACCAACAAAAGCGATAGCACCAGATTACTTAGAAGTGGCATCAACACGGATTGGCAATGCCTCCAAGTGGGTGTCAGCGGGAGGCAGAGGGACAGGCTTGCTTCTGCTGCTTCTTCCCTTTCTGATTCCACAGATGCCCCCTGAAGGCAGATGACCGGTAGTCAGAATTCCCAAATGGAAAACTGATCTTTTAAAATTTTTACAAGGTATTTGCACGAAGCAACTCAACTAGAGCAATTATGGCTATTTAAGTCGCATTTGGAAACATGATGAAAGTTTAGATGTTGCCTCCCCCCCAAATCCTGAATATTAAGGTGGCTTAGTAGATCCTGAACTTAAATAATAAGAGTATAACATAGAGACTGTTTATAAAGATAACTAAAACCTATGTGTTGATGCCTTAATATGTAAATGACTTTATGGAGAGGGAAAAAAGGATAGATGATATCAGCCATAAATGCTTTATGCAAGCTTAGTTAATGGTCAGTTTAAAATTTTTAATCATCTATAAAAAGCTAAGATCAATACCAGTGTTATTCTCCTTGGTATACAATTGCGAATTACTGGTAAACTATTCAGATCACATTTAAATATACTTTCTCATCCTCCAAATTAAACCTACAGGGTACACATGGAGTAGGTAGTTAACAAGTTGTGCAGAAAAACTTGCTAAATGTGGAAACTGACAGCACAAAAATGAGGACTTCAAGGGAGCTAAGATTCTTGTTTCTTTCCTATGAAAACAAAGAAAAAATGTAGCCAGTCCCAAACCACAAAATCAAATATGCAAAACAGATCTTAAGTCTGTGTTCTTCAAATCATTTACCATAGCAGTAAGCACATTCCACTTTAGACATTCTAAGGATCCCCCAGCTCACTAGCCAACCCCAGAGGTTGGGTCATTTGGAGGTATATTAGGATGCATGGGGGCTTTGGAAAGGTCCTTACAGCATCGTCAAACAGGCCCACACAGCCTTCCTCCTAAATGCAAACTGCCCTGGTCACATAGCTCCCCCTGTTCGCTTGATGCCTTCGGGACATAGAAATGGTTGCATACACTGAGAATCCAGGGTGAAGATGGAACAACCACGTGACAATTACCTGCTGAGGTCCAGCTACATATCAGGGTGACAGCCAAAAACACTTGCTCTAACTTACTGCCCATAAAAGTCATTTTTATGGCATCTGGCTGGAACATCATCAGTGGCCCCTGAATAAATCAGTAACTAGTCTCCAAAGATGGTCCCCACAGGAACCATGCTTGCAGATCTTCAGCCCATTGGGTAGTCAGTCCTTTCTTTAATGAATGAGGCTGCCCTGTGACTCGTTTGAATTAACAAGATGTGGCAGAAGTGATGTTGTATCCCACCCCAGCTTATGCCCAAGAGGTCGGCAGCTTCCAAATATTGCAATCTGGGGAGCCCTGAGCCACCATGCAAAAAGTCCAGATAACATATGAATACATCATTACGAGAGGACACACACAGAGAAAGAGCACTGAGACCACGTAGAGAGTCACAGTGGCTGTCCCACTTGCTGGCCTTTCTTTCATCCACACCAAGACCAGTGAATGAAGCCATCTTAGATATTCCAGTGCTGGCTACCATCCGACTGTGGTTGCCCAGAAGACCATCAATATAAACTAAATAAAAATCTGTTCATCTAAGTCCCAGACAACACACAGGATAGAGTAGACAATAAGGAGAATTGAAAATAGGTCGGGAGATAACAGTGAACCAATTGTGCAGTTCAAGTTTAGAGAGAGGTAGCCAGTCATCAAAACTCATCTACTGGCATCTCCTGGATTTGCCCCCAGAAACAACACCACGTGACAATAACTAACAAATGATACAAACTTAATAATTTTAGTAGTTAATAATATTGTAATAACATGTATGGCAACTCATAGTAACTATACACTTAACTGTGGTGAGCATTTTGTCAAGTACATAATTGTCAAAGCACCAAGTTGTATCCCGGAAAGTAATATAATATTACTGTATGTCAACTATACTTCAATAAAAAATAAAAGTTTTAAAAATTAAATGACAAATCACAAAAGGGTCATTTCAAGCCCAAAGTTTTGTAGTGGCTTGTTACCTAGTAATAGACAACCAAAACAAACAGAGTAAGGAGCTCCGCCATCTTGTACCAAATACTCCGGAGTTAACAAATACTGCTTTTATCTCTTCCTCACCCACTTGAACTGTTACTCTATTGCTTACCAAATACTCCTAGATACGGCCATGGAGTACGTCCCCTGCTAGTCCCTCACTTGTAGCCCTAAACAAGTCCCATGGTCAGGCTCACTGCCTCCCTCCCCAGGTTTTCTCGTGCTCACTCCTGACAGCTTTGGGGGCTGCACATCCCCATCCCCTGCACAGCCCCTAGAAGGCAGTTCAGGCACAAGGGATGGAGGGTCCCGCTGGGGAAGCAGTTCTCCTCGCTCCCTGGCAGATGCACATCTTCACGTCACACCCCTGCACTCTGCACCCCAGCCTCCCACTGAGCCACCTTCTTTCTGGACAAGGGCTGAGAACAGCTGCTATGGGGGTATGAGCCCACTGGCTTCCATCCTGGGGGCTGTTGGGTACCCATGAAGAGGAACCAAAGATTTCCACATTTTCAAAAATCCCTCATCCACACCTTCCGGAAGGGAGGTGGGGGCAGGGCCAACGGTGAAGTTCAGGGTTGCCATGCCTCACCCCAAATCCAAGGCCAGTAGAGTTCCCACGCCTAGGCCCTGGTGCAGTTTCGCCCAACCCCTCCCATACTTTACTCTCCCCACCGCCTCTCCTGCGCTGCTCTGCAAGTACCTGTTCCCTGAGCACCAGGCATCTTCCAGGAAGATTTGTAACCTCCTCCCTTTTCCTTGACTCCCAGTTTCTGCTAAATGCATCCATGATTTCCAATTCCCAGCAGCACCCTGGCATCACCTGGGAGCTGTTAAAAAATAACTACTCCTGGGGCACCTGGGTGGCTCAGTCATTAAGTGTCTGCTTTCCTCTCAGGGGTCCTGGAAAAGGACCTGGTCTCCCTGCTCAGTGGCTCAAAAGGGAGCCTGCCTCTCCCTCTCCCTCTGCCTACCCCTCCCCCTGCTTGTGTGCTCTCTCTGTCAAATAAATAAATAAAATCTTAAAAAAAAAAAAAAAAACACAAACTACTCCTGATGGGGTCTTTTCTTTTGCTATGCAAGGTATTTTTAGAACAACTGACATCTCAGTAAGGTCTATTGTAACTTTCTGACATTTAATAATTGTTATATGGGTTATATGTGGGAATTCCTTGTGTTTGGGAAATACACACAGATGAATTTAGGGATAAAAGAGAATCATGTCTTCATGATATATGTGTGTGTGTGTGTGTGTGTGTGTGTGTGTGTGCGTGTGTGTATACACACACATATATATATATACACACAGTGGGGGAGGAGGAAGAAAGAGAGGATGGGGGATGTATTTGGGTAAGTGCATGTGGGAATTCTTTATGCAACTCTTGTGTAAGTCTGAAATTATACCAACATTAAAAATTATAAAAAGCTATCAAGAACCATACCTGGGGTGCACAAAGTCTATCTAACCAGAATCTCTGGGGGAAGGGCCCAGGCATCCCTATTTTTTGTATGTTGTAGGCAATTCCAATATGCAACTGGAGTTGAGAATCATGGCACCAAATCTGCCCATGGAAGGACCCAGGGAGGGAGAACAGGAGATAGGGGTGAGCTAGTTGAGCAGTTCAAGTTCAGAGAGAGGTAGTCAGTTATTTTTTTTTCAAAGCTGATTTTTTACCAGCATCTCCTGGATTTACCCCCAGCAATGATGACAAATGACAGTTACTTGACAAATAATCTTATTTTAAAACAATCATAAGAACTCATGTTAGCAGAATGAAGGATGCCTTGTTACAATGGTGAATAAGAAAACCTCTTACTCTCACTCCCATCCCACCAGGCACAATCCCTTAAATTATCAGCTCCATCCACTCTTCACCCACTGGGATTTCACTTCCTTAAATAAGAATCAACCATACTTTTCTCATTATATCTCAGAGCAATACAAATTTGAATGTTTTAATGGCATGGGTCACTTTTAGGAATTTTTTTCTCTTAGTCTGGACATTTTTAAACTATGTGTTTTACATATGTAGGATATTTTTTTAACATAAACTGAAAGAAATCTTAAAAGCATAAAGTTAGATAAATGTTTTCCAGTTGCTGCAAGGTTCTGAAGTTGGCAATGCTTTTTTTTTTTTTTTTTTTTTTTTTTTTTTTTTTTTTTTTATAATTT
>NW_019154123.1:4837628-4896492 GCF_002288905.1 Enhydra lutris kenyoni
AAAAAAAAAAAAAAAAAAAAAAAAAAAAGCATGGATTTTGCCATACATGATTTTTTTTATAGCCAATACTTATTCCAATGAGACCTTCTAACTCCACTATGCTCTCCTCAGTAGAGCAGCTACATACCCAGGCTGGTTTACCATAGGGTCCCAGGATAGCCAAGGAAGCTCTAGGACTCAAAAGCAGACTCAGCAGGTGAAGAGGAAGGAGTGTCTCTTCATTGTTTACTTAGAAGAGTAAATACTCAAAACCCACCCCACAGAATGACCCTTGCATCATATTGGCTTCAGTTGGGTCACTCTCACATTTCTAATCTTCACTGGCAAGAGACTGGAGTTACCATGTTTGGTGTTGGGTACTCAGGATCCCCCTCTTGAAGCTGGAAATAAGGTCACCATCCCCAAAAGCCCAGTCCACAGAGGAGCAGAGCAGACATCACCTGGGAGCTTGTTAGAAATGCAGATTCTCAGGACTTCCCCATACCTGCTGAATCAAAGTCTACATTCTAGCTATATCCTCAAATAATTTGTATGCACATTGCACTTTGAGAAGTGCTGTCCTAAAGAACAGTGGAAACCAGATACATGAGCAAAATATGAACACAGTTTGGAGGTAGAAAAAGTAGTTGGAGGAAGTAGTCACTGGGTAGTCCTACACTGTCTACCATACCATTCATATGCAGTAACAGTGCCTCTGATTGAGTATGAATTTTGCAATGGACAGAATCCTTGTGTTCCCCAAAATTCATGTGGAATTCCTAATCCCCAGTATGGTAGTATTAGGATGTGGGGCCTCCAGGAAGTAATTCAGATATGAGGATGGAACCTTCACGAATAGAATTAGTGCCTTTATAAAAAGGACCCTAGAGAACTCTCTTGCCCTCTTTCTGCCAGGTAAGGACACAATAAGAAGACTGCCACTCACAAACCAGGAAAGGCCCTCCCCAAGAACCAACCATGCTGGCACTATGGTATTGGCTTTCCAGGCTCCAGAACTATCAGAAACATAGTTTCTCTTTATAAGCCATGCTGTCTATGGTACTTTGTTATAGCAGGCCAAACTAAGAAATACTTCTTTTTTTTTTTTTTTAAGATTTTATTTATTTATTTGATGGACAGAGATCACAAGTAGGCAGGGTGGCAGGCAGAGAGAGAGGGGGAAGCAGGTTCTCTGCTGAGCAGAGAGCCCAATGAGGGGCCCGATCCTATGATCCTGATATCATGACCTGAGCTGAAGGCAGAGGCTTAACCCACTGAGCCACCCAGGCACCCCAAGAAATAGTTCTAAGGTATATGGATGTAATAAACTCTCCAGTCTTTTAGGACCAAGGGTATTATTGTTTTTTCCTGAGTATTGGTGCCTTTTCATCGTATATGGTGGTGTAAGGGCCTATTCAGCCAGAGCAGCCCCACCCCAGTTGAACTGCCATTTTGCTGTAAAGCTTAAATTGACCTTGCCCCCTCCCCCCAGGGAAACTTATTTAAAAGCAAGTCTGGGAAACCAGTCCCAGGTAACAAAGTCCAAATACAAGGGTGGGTCAGGCCAGGTGGAGGTATTCAATCAGTGGGGGCGCATACTGTCTCCTAGTTACCAAGGAGTATGGGCCCCCGCCCTTTGGGAGCCTTTTGGCACCAATCCTAACCAAGGTGTGATAGGCTGGTTCAAATGTCTACTAGGGTAAATTGTAATTCAATTGGTCGCCTAGCATCACTGTGTTGTTTCCTGTGTGTGTTACAATCTTATTGGCCACCTGTGTGTGGCCAGGCCCAACCACATGGCCTTTGCTCTATAAAAGTTAGTCTGGAAAGCAGGGAGGGGTCATCCTCTCTGTAGGGGCGGCCCCGACTGGTCTATCTGATGGTCGGTCTGATTCCTGATGCTTAGCGCGAAATAAAGCTTTGCTTGACCTTCGCTTTGTATCAGTCTCGCTCCTTTAATCACGGACCCATTATTGGGGTACCCAATTTTTGGGAGACCCAACAGTGGTAACTGAGGGCCGACAGTATATTTGACAGCATAATAAATGAATCGAAGGGCTATTGTATTTTCTTCCCAATTGGTTATTTTGATGATTCTTTCCCCATTAGCATAAAATTCACTTTAGTCCAACCATACAAACACTTTCTTTGAGTACTTTCTATGGCCATCATCATTTTTAGTGCTGAATATTAAACAGTATAATGCAGAATAGTAAAGCAGTTCTTTTTAAAAGGAAATTTATGTACCATAGGAGTATGGATACTAGCCCCATTATCCTGGCATGATTGTGGAAGTGTTGTTCTTTAGATCTCTCTCTCTCTCTCTTTCCATCTATATCTAACTATATTTAAATAATTATATCTATAGAATTTGCAGTAGAAATGATATTGAGATTATAAGACTTTGTACAACATAGAATGAATAATTGTAGAAAATAAAAAATGATAGTGAATATTTTGACTACAGAATAACTAATATTGATGATATGAGGATAAACTATATTTTTAAGGAATGTGTGGGGTTTTTTAAAGATTTATTTATTTTGAGGTGGGAGGGGCAGAGCAACTTTCAAGCAGACTCCGCTCTGAGCACAGAGCCTGACAAGGGGCTCCATCTCACAACACTGAGACCATGATCCTGAGCTCATGACCTGAGCCAAAACCAAGAGTCCGACACTTAACCAACTCCACCACCCAGGTGCCCCAAGAAATTTGTTCTAAAAGCCCTTAATTTTAACAATAATAATCTGGGAGAGAAATCTTTTGCTAGTGAACGCAAACTCCCTTTTTGCCATCAGCATTGATAGAATTGTTAATGTTGACTGTTTTATTTTCTTCCTTTGCCCAGTTTGAACTTAAAGGTAAAGTGTATGAGTCTCAGCCCACAAGTTTACAAAAAATTTTATTTTGTTAGAGCTAATCTTAATTTGTATGTTGAACACTCCAGCCACTGGATGGGAGGTGTGGCAGTCCGAATACAGGCTCCTCAAATACTAATCCCACACAGTCCTAACTATGACTATGTTACCTTATATGCCAAAAAGGAGACTCTGCCAATGCAGATGAGATTAAATTAAGAACCTTGAGAGGGAGATAATCCCGGATTATCCAAAGTGGGCTCCACGTACTCACATGTGTCCTTCTAAGAAAGAAGGCAATGTGACAATGGCAGCAGAGAGAAAAGATGCTATGTAGCTTTAATAATAGAGAAAAGAACTTGGAGCCAAGTCATATAGGTGGTCTCTAGAAGCTAGAAAAGGCAAGATGCTCCTTCAGAGCCTCTGAAGGAACACAGTTCTGCAGACCCATTTATTTATTTATTTTTTAAGATTTTATTTATTTATTTGACAGAGATCACAAGTAGGCAGAGAGGCAGACAGAGAGAGAGGAAGGGAAGCAGGCTCCCTGCTGAGCAGAGAGCCCGATGCGGGGCTCAATCCCCAGACCCCGGGATCTTGACCTGAGCAGAAGGCAGAGGCTTTAACCCACTGAGCCACCCAGGCATCCCTTATTTTTTAAAGATTTTATTTATAGGTAATCTCTACACCCAATGTGGGGCCCAAATTCACAACACCAAGATCAAGAGTCACATACTCCATGGACTGAGCCAGCCAGATGCCCCTGCAGGCCCATTTTAAACTTTTGACCTCTGCAACTGTATGACAATATGCAGTTGACTCTTGAACAACACAGGTGGAATTACACAGTTCCACTTAATTGCGGATCTTTTTGATAAATACAGTAAATACTGTAAATGTGTTTTCTTTTCCTTATTAACAGGTTCTTTTCTCCAGCTTACTTTAATATAGGAATACAGTATATAATACATATAACATATAAAATATGTGTTAATTGAGTATGTTATTGGCAAGATTTCCAGTCAACAGTAGGCTATTATTAGTGGTCAAGTTTTGGAAAGTCAAAAGTTATGGGATTTTCAACTGTGTGAGGAGGATCAGTGCCCCTTACCCTCCTGGAGAAGGGTCAATTGTATTTGCATTATTTTAAGTGTGTGGTAATTTATTATAGAAGAAATAGGAAATGTAGATAATACTGTAAATTCAGTTTTATCAAGGAATCCTCCCCTTCCATAGGCATATGTCAAGATCCTGGGCATCTTGTCATAGTGCTAAGATGTTGGGAGAAAGACCACCTTGTCTTCCATCATCCATCCACATGTGACTGCTGTGTCCTTTCTATCTATAGATAAAAAGGCCCATTCTGCCTCAAAGGACAGAATCTGGAAAAATCTACATAGATAACTACTCTACCACTTCCAGAGGCAGCTACCTAACTTGTAGGAAAAGCAGGAAGAGAATAACACTAAAGGTCCAAAATGCAAATCATTTTCTTTTATTCTGCTCTCTCTCACCTTGTCATAATGTATTTTATTTGCTATTTAATGCTTGTCTAAGTAAAGAAAAATTAAAATATTAAATAATTACCATGAGTTTCACTATTCCTCTTTATAGTGTGCAATGCCAGTTTTAAGTGCAAACTTAACACATATTTAACACATTTAACACATATGCACAATTCCTAAATGACACATCATTTGTAGCTACAGCATATATATATATTTTTGTTTTTGCCAGAACAGTGGAAACTTGGCATAAAACCACACAATTGTTTTCCTTTCACTTCTTGATATATGCACATTCTATCGACACACTGGACCTTCAGGTTACTGGTGAGCAACAAAGGATTGACAGGAAAAAGAACTATGGGTTTCTTGATCATACCCTTTCCTTCTAGGTCATCATTCTCAGCACAGGTGGTTGGCTAACATACAGAAGCGTACAAGTAAGAAAGGATATGTCAGGTTTCTTGCTTGAATCATTCCTGTTCTTAGAGTATGATTGCCTTCTTTCTGCATTTGAACTGAGTTCTGCCTCTGATGGGGAGCATGGACTCTGACCCCCAGGGCTGCTGGTGTCCCTGATCACTCAGTAACACACTTACTCACTTTGAATCCACTGAAATGTTAGACTCAGGCACCATTGCAAATTGGTCCTCTGCTCATGTGCATGCTCCCTTTCCCATCAGACTTCACTTATAATACACAAATTCAAAGATAAAATCATGAAGGTTTTCAAGAGATAGCAGCAGAGCATTAAGCCAAGCCAAGAACGTCACCCTTCTGAGAGGCTACTTCCTCTCTGGACTCACATCCTCGCTCATATTTCTGCCCAGGATGTTGGACTTAAGGACCCTCTATTTCATTACTTCCTGTTTCCCCAATCTAGAGAAATCTTTATCTAGTTTTGAGTTGGAAGGAAATCTTGCCCCTTTATTTTTTCCTAAACCTTGTCATTGATGCCCCAAATCTTCTCCATTCCTCTATGGGCTGTCTGCACAGCCCTAAGAAGCACATAGGCTTTTTATGCCCTTGCCCCGCCCCTATTCCTCATTCATTTCCAGGATGGCCACCTCAAAGCTTCTTCCCTGTGTTTTCTGGATCCTCATTTCCTTTCTAAGTATGGCTGTTCTTATCTACTTTCTAGGTAAGTGACTGATAAATATAACTTAGCCTAACCCAGCTTTTCCACTAGGGTGTGGGGTCTTCAACATTTTGTTTCTGGTTGCAAGTCACTAGCCAGGCTGTACTTCTTAGGACTAGAAAGAGTGTGTTAAGTCCTCCAAGTGTGAGAAGACTCTGGAAGTCTCTTTAAAAAATTTTGCTCTTCAAGGCTAATGCATTATGGTTAAATGGAAATGTGTGGGTCAGAGTAAGCCAGTTTTATGAGGCATTGAAAACTGTTATTTATCTCTAATTTTGCAATAAAATATGACTGGCACCACATAAATTCCATTTCTTCTCCAACACATATTCTTATAAAAACTCAGTGAAATCACTTTTATTGAGAAGAACAGATTTTGATATTTCTTTTAGCTTCCTCAATAAGTTGCCAGATTTCTTTTAAACATAAATTACATGGACACAGTTAATTATATGCTTAAATGCAAATGTATTTAAAATATTTTTTTATTACCGTCTAAGTAATTACTCAGAGGCAATGTGAAAACCATATGTAATTTCATAGACTGAAGATATTTTTATTTTAAGATTTTCTGCTTTGAGGAAGGAAACTGGCATAAACTACTGAAGAAACATTTCTCTCCTAAAAACTTTATTGGAGTGCTTATGTAGATTAAAAAAGAAAATTCTTCCATGTGAATGTATGTGTGTTTAGGTGGATGGAACGACCTTTAAAATCATTTATAATCATTTGTTTATACAGTCATGGTTCAAAGATGGACTGGCAAAGTGAAAACCAGTTTAATTGCCTTTCTCTCCTGTATTATCCCATCAAAGTCAAATTTTCACAGCCTGACTCTTCCAAGTAAGAGCAAATTACTTTAGATTTACAACACTACTTGTTTCTTTATCAAAATCCCACCTGGGAGCATATTACATCATAAAGAAAAGGAAAACACAATTTTTAGATTACAAGAATAAGGACAATTGGCAGAAAGTACTGTGTTTATAAAGGCTGGTGCATTAGGCCACTCCAGAGGGCACTATTTACTTTGAACTCTGCATCAGGCAACACAGTGACCCTGGCGTTCACTTTCCTGTCATTTCTTAATTTTTTTTTATTATGTCCAATTTTGGAACAGAGGTTAGGAACATGGTGACTGTTTAGTTTTGAATCTTCTCACTTCTCCTGGAAACCAAATAAAGCAAAAAGGAGAACAAAAATAAAGCCATGAAATATATCTTTGGTAAAAGTAGAAGACAGAGAAAAATCCACAAACTCCAAATTATGTGTAAATGTGGCCAAAAGAAACTGAGATCAGCAAGTCCTGTGCAGGAAGCTGCCAGAATGTAGTGGGGAAGAACAGGGAGTTTAGAGGAAGGCTATTGGTATCAAATGTTAAAAATCAACAAATATCCCATCCTGAGTGAAACCAATTTGAACAGAAATTAAATATATCAGGGCATAATTGCTGGAGAAGGTGGAGAAAGGCATGAAAATTATGAGAGGCACACAGAAGAAGCAAATCTCAAAAAATTCCTCCTTTTGCAAAAGAAAAGGGATGTCTTAGAAGACAGACTATGTCTCCTTGTATCACCACCCAGTGGAGGATCCTGGGAAGTTCAGGGTTAATGACAGAGGGTGCTGGAATCCAATTAGGCTCTGAGACTCAGAGGAAGTTAGACCACAGAGAACCCTATTAACAAGAAAAGGTCCATCATGGTAGCAACAAAGGAGCAAGCAGAGAAATCCTGGAAACTCACCCGTCCCCACTGCCCAGCCCCACACTCCACTCCACTCCACATATTGAGGTACCTTCTGCATAATAGCTAGTCTAAGACAATTTGAGCTATTTAAATTTGGTAATAACAAAAAGAATAAGCAGACTTTTGGATTGGCCCTGACACGTAAAGAGCTCAGAAATCATTACTCTATCTTTACAAGAAAAAAAGCTGAACAAATTGAAAATCAATGACTATATTGGATCTGTCAGAGAACAGAGATTGTAAGGCAATCTACCACCAAGAAATCTCAGAAGAAGGGTGAATCTAGAGAATCATACTCAAGATCTTTTTACCAGGAGCAGAAGCTGCTATAACCAGAATATGGAAGGAATACATAAATAGTAATTTTGATGAATAACTGGAGGTTGAATAGCTTGAGGCTAGGTTGGGAATGAGAATGTCTTGGGGACTCTCAGTTTTAGGGGGCCTTTGCCTATTTTGTAAGTTTTGCCTCAGAAAACTCCAAGTTCTTACTTGAAAATCCAAGAAGTGAAGTAAAGATCCAAGAAGGAAACACTCATGACTCTGGAAAAAGGAAGGAGGAAGTGGGGGTGGGGAGTAACCCCTGTGAAATATACCAAAGTGTTCTCCATAACAAAGGTCTATTCTCCAGGGGAAAATATACTACCAGATCTTTATCTCACCCTGGGGAAGGGCATTCTTTGACTCTATCCCTTTCTAGATTAACTGTATCAACTAAATGAGGTAAGGGGATTAAGGGGAATTGAAGAGGTTAAAAAACAGTTATGGACAAGGTCAATGGACACTGGCTAACTAAAAGAATGAGATATAATTATAAGATTATAGAATGCTTCTCTTTACCCACACCTTTCCACAACACTAACAGGAAACCAGTATGGATTAGAAATAAAGCAGCTAGAAGATACACTCCAGGGAGGAGTTCTTAGAAAAACCCAAAGACAACAGGGAAATAAAAACAAGGACACTAGAGAAATTTGATAACTTTGACAGGTACACTGCAGTAAACATGAAAATAGCCCAGCTCCTAGGCAGGCTAACATAAAACTTCCCACTAAAAGTCAACTTACAGGGTGTCTGGGTGGCTCAGTCATTACGTATCTGCCTTCAGCTCAGGTCATGATCCAGGAGTCCTGAGATCGAAACTCACATTGGGCTCCCTGCTCATGGGAAGCCTGCTTCTCCCTTTCCCACTCCCCCTGCTTGTGTTCCTGCTCTCACTGTGTATTTCTCTGTCAAATAAATAAACAAAATCTTTAAAAATTTAAAAAAAAAAATCAACTTACCTCTGTTCCTACTAATACATTATGTCTGGCTTTCATCGAAAGATTACAAAGCTTGCTAAAAGGCAAGAGAAAATAGTCTAAAGAGGCAAAGCAAGTGTCAGAACAGGACTTACATACATCATGACTTTAGAATTATCAGAGAATTTAAGATAAATATGATTAGTATATTACAGACTCTAAATGGAAAATATAGACAATATGCAAGATCAGATAGATAATATAATCAGAGAGATGCAAATGCTAAGAAAGAATCAAAAGGAAATGTTAGAAATCAAAGGCTCCATGACAGAAATAAAGAACGCAGATTGTCTTTGATGGGCATACCAGTAGGTTGGATCTCGCAAAGAAAGCAATTAGTGAGATTGAAGATAGGTCAATAGAAATTTCTCAAACTGACATGCAAAGAGGAAAAAAAGAATGAAAGAAAGAAAGAAAGCCTTGAACATCTAAGAATTGTGAGACAATTTGCGAAGTTATAACATAATTGCAATTGGACTACCAGAAGAAGAGGGAAGGGGGCAAAAGAAATTTTTAAAGAAAGAATGGATGGAAAATTTCCAAAATTAATGAAAAATGCCAAACCACAGATTCAGGAAACTCAGAGACTATCAGGCAGGATAAATACCAAAATATTTATAACTATATATAGCATAATCAAAGTAAAAAGAGAGAAAGATAGAAAAAGAGAAAACCTTAAAAGAAGCTGAATAGATGAAACAATTTACCTATGGAAGAAAAGAATAACCATAGCAGACCACTCATCAGAAACCATGCAAGCAAGAAGAGAGTGGAGTATTTAGTAATGAAAGAAAAACCTACCAACTTAGAATTCTATAACTAATAAAATTATCCTTCAAAAGAGGAGAAGGGTGCCTGGCTGGCAAGGTAGGAAGAGCATGAAACTCTTGATCTCAGGAGTTATGAGTTTGAGCCCCATGTTGGGTATAGAGATTACTAAAAAAAAACAAATTTTTTTTTAAAAAGAAGGAGAAATAAAGACTCTCTCAGATAAATAAAAACAAACCTGCTCTAAGAGAAATATTAGAAGAAGTTCTTCAGAGAGAAGGAAAATTATATTGGTCAGACACTCAGATCTCTGTATAAGAAGATAAATCATCAGAGAACAAATAAATGAAGGTAAAAATCTTTTGTTTTCCTCCTTCTTAACTGATATAATAAATGCTTGTTAAATAACATATTGAATGAATGAATGACATATTGAGTGAAATGAATGAAAATAAATTTGTAAGGTACGAGAGGGAGGAATTGGGAATATTTGTTACAAGGTACCTTCTCTACTCAAGAAATGGTATAGTTTTATTTGAAAGTAGACTTAGATTCATTGTAAATATACTTTATATCTAGGACAATCATTGAAAAGTGTAAAGAAGTATAATTGATATGGTAAGAGAGAATATAACATTAAATGATATAAAATGCTCAGTTCAAACCAAGAAAGGCAGGAAAGGGGGCAGGGGTGTGAAGAAATAAAGAACAAGTGCAACAAATAGAAAATAGTTATAAACATAGTAGATATTAATCCAACTATATCAATAATCCCTTTAAATACGAATGGTCTAAATATATCAATTAAAAGGTTGTAAGAGCAGGTTGAAAAAACAAAATCCAACTCTATGTTGTCTACAAGACACTCACTTAAATATAAAGACTCACACAGGTTAAAGTTAAGGGATAGAAAAAGATAAAGCATCCTAACACTAATCAAAAGTTAAGAGTGGCTGTATTAATTTCAGACAAAGTAGACTTCAAAACAAGGAAATTTCTCTTGGAGAAAGAGGATCATTACACAATGATAAAAGGATCAATTCTGCAAGAAGATGTAATAATCAACAGTCTAAAGAAGAAAAGTAATACAATTTTATCAACCGATGCAGAAAGGCTTTTGAGAAAATCCAGCACTCATTGAGGAGTGTATATGTTCTGGTGAGCACTGTGTGTTATGTGAGACTGATGAATCGCAGACCTGTAAGCCTGAAACAAATAATACATTATATGTTAAAAAATAAGTAATAAATAAATAATAAATTCTCACCAAACTAGGAAAAAGAGAATGTTCTCAACTGATATGACAAAGAATGTCTACAGCTAACATCACACTTAGTGATAAACTGAATGGTTTTCCCCTACAACTGGGAAAAAGGAAAGGTTGTCCTCTCTCACAACTTCTATTCAACATTATACTCAAAGTCCTAACTACAATATGATAATAAAAAGAACTAAAGATATAAAGATTGGGAAGGAAGAAATATATATGTTTTTGTTTTCAGATAACAAGATTGTGTATGTAGAAAAATTCCCCAGAAAACACACACACACAAAAAAAAACCTCTCATGCAACTGGTAAGTGATTATAGCAAGGTCACAGGATACAAGGCTAATATACAGAAGTCAGCTCCTTCCTACATACCAGTAATGAACAACTGGAATTTGATAGTAAGAAAATACCACTTTGATAGTACCAAAATATGAAATAATTAACAAATATCTAACAAACTATATGCTGAAAACTATAAAACTTTGATGGAGGAAGTAGAAGAGCTAAATTAATGGATGTATAGTCCATGATCATGGATGGAAGACACAATATTGTTAAGATGTCAATTATTCCCAACTTGATTGACAGATTCCATGCCATCTCAATCAAAATCTCAGTAAGATCTTTTGTAGATATTGACAAACTGAGTAGAATGTTTATGTGGAAATGTAAAAGACCTAGAATGGCCAAGATAATACTGAAGAAGAAAAACAAACTTGAAGGTCCTCATCATGTGATTTAAAGACTTATGACAAAGCTATAGTAATCAAGCCAGAGACATTCCAGTAAAAAAAGGATACACATACATCAAAGGAACAAATCTAGAGCCCAGAAATAGACCCACACACATATAGCCAACTGATCATTGGTAAAGGAGCAAAAGTAATTGAATAGAGAAAGAATACACTTTTTAGCAATAGTGATGTCTATATGTAAAAATTTAAAAATTTAAAAGAGAACTTAGACTTTATACCTTTCACAAAAATTAATTCAAAATGAATTATAAACATACATGTAAAATGCAAAGCTATAAAACACCTAGAAGAAAACATAGGAAGAAAACCAAGTAAACTTGGGTTTACTAATGATTTTTTATTTTTTTAAAGATTTTATTTATTTATTTGACAGACAGAGATCACAAGTAGGCAGAGAGGCATGCAGAGATAGAGAGGGGGAAGCAGGCTCCCTGCTGAGCAGAGAACCCAATGCGGGGCTCAATCCCAGGACCCTGAGACCACAACCTTAGTCAAAGACAGAGGCTTAACCCACTGAGCCACCCAAGCGCCCCTACAAATGATTTTTTAGATCAAATAACAAAAGTATGATCCAGGAAAGAAAAAAAAAAAGGTAAGCTTGACCTTCTATCGTTCTGTGAAAAACACTGTCATAAGCTTGAAGAAAATATATGCAAAACACATTATCTGATAAATGACCCGTGTCTACTAAATACATGAACTTTAAAAAATTCAGTAAGAAAAAAGCAAACAACTCACTTTTTAAAAAAGGCAAAAGAGTGCTCACTTTGGCAGCACATATACTAAAAAAGGCAAAAGAGGGGCACCTATGTGGCTCAGTTGTATCCACCTTCAGCTCAGGTCATGATTTCAGGGTCCTGGGATGGAGACCCACTTTGGGCTCCTGCTCAGTGGGGAATCTGCTTCTCCCTCTCCCTCAATTTCTGCCCCTCCCCTCTGCTCATGCTCTCTTTCTCTATCCTCAAAAAAATAAATAAAATCTTTTTTTAAAAAAGGACAAAAGATCTGAACAGACATCTTATCAAAGAAGATATGCAAATGATGTGTAAGTACATAAAAAGATATTCAAATCCTTTATCATCAGGGAATTGAAAATTCAAACAACATGCCACTAAATAGCTATTAGAATAGCTAAAATCCAAAAATAATCTGACAGTAACAATTGCTGTTGAGGATTTGGTGCAATGGAATTCACATTTATTGCTGTTGGGAAAGGAGAATTGCACAGCTTCTTTGGAGACAGTTTGGCAGATTCTTACAAGCTAAACATACTTTTACCATATGATCCAGCAATCATGTTGATTTGAAAACATATGTCTACACAAAATCTGCACATGAATGTAGCAGCTTTATTTATAATCACCAAAAACTGATATAAATAAATGGTTGAATAAATAAATGGATGGGAGAGAACAGACAAATCATCCATGGAGAAAAATTCCAAATAATTTATATAGCTACTCTGCCTTCAAGCAGATAAGCCTAACTTCCCCCTCCTTAAGGTGGGCTGCCATAATGACTTCCTTCCAAAGAATTCAGTAAGGAAAGAGAGGGAAGAGTATAACTTTGCAGAAAAGAAATTAGGCAACACTACCTTAGTCAAGTGATCAGGTCAACATCAACAATTATGCATGTTGATAGTACACACTCTTGATGTGATATGATGGAAATGAAACTTCTACCTCTTTAGTCTTCCCCCTGAAAACCCATAACTCAGTCTAATCATGAGAAATAGATCAGAGAGGTCCCAGTTGAGGGACGGTCAACCAAATATGTGATAAGTACTGTCAAAAACCATCAAGGTCAGCAAAAACGAGAAGTCTGAGAAACCGTCACAGCCAAGGGAAATCCAAGGAGGATGACACAAAATCTAATATGGGATCCTGGGTGGAACAGGGGCACAGAACAAAAGACATTAGATTAAAACTGACGAAATCTGAATAATGTACAGACTTTAGTTAAGAATGGTGTGTTAATATTGTTTCATTAATTGTGACATGTACTGGGCCAAGTAAGATGTTAGTAATAGGGGAAATTAGGGGGGTGGATAGGAACTCTCTCTACTAGTGTCACAATTTTTCTGCAACTCAAGTTGTCCTAAAGAATAGTATATATATTTTTTAAAAGCCCAAAAACATGGGGTACCAGGTGGCCCAGTTGGTTAAGCATCCAACTCTTAAATTCACCTCAGGTTATGGTCTCAGAGTGGTGAGTTCAAGCCCCACATTAGGCTTCATGCTCAGTGAAGAGTCCTGTTGGATTCTCTCTCTCCCTCTCCCTCCACCCCTCTCCCTACTCACTGCCCCTCTCTTCCCTTCCCCTTAAAATAAATAAATAAATATTTTTAAAAAATCAATAAATAAAAAAACAAGGATCAGAAGAGTTTAAAAAAAAAAAAAAAAGACAAGTACACCATCTATACCAGTGCATTATTAGGAAACAAAGTGGGCAAAGCTGCCAGTCTCCCTATGAAAATGATATCAATATTCCAACAGGAAATTTAAAGCAAATTTAATGAAACAAATACAGCTATGAAGACCACAAAACAGGTAGAGAAGTCAGGGGAAATGGGACCAGAGAAAAGAGAAGATGAAACAGTTACTAGTAAAACTCAGGGAAGATAGAGAAGGAAGAGCTGAAACCATTTTTAAATCAATACAAGGAGCATACAAGAAAATACCTACCACAGAACACACAGTACACAGAGCATGAAAGTGGAACACAACAATGAAGGGACACAAAAGTAATAAAAGACATTAAAAAGGAAAAAGCTAGCTATAAGAGAGAGCCAAGGAAACAACACACACCTGTAAGTGGCATTTCTGAAGAAGAAAACCGAAGCAGTAGAATAGAATACAAAAACTAAACTCAATAAAATTTCTTTGATATTAAAACAAAAGACAAATTGTGCATATTAAAAAAGAACACCATGATCCAGGTAAAATTAACCCAGGACCATCAATGTTAATATATACTATTAAAATTACTAAAACTTGGGGCGCCTGGGTGGCTCAGTGGGTTAAAGCCTCTGCCTTCGGCTCGGGTCACGATCCCAGAGTCCTGGGATCGAGCCCTGGATCAGGCTCTCTGCTCTGTAAGGAGCCTGCTTCCTCCTCTCTCTCTCTCTGCCTGCTTCTCTGCCTATTTGTGATCTCTGTCTGTCAAATAAATAAATAAAATCTTTAAAAAAAAATAACTAAAATTTTAAAATAAAGAGTCCTTTGGGCAGCAAGATGAGGGTCAATTCATTTATCAAAAAATAAAAACTACTGGGGCACATGTGTGGCTCAGAGCGTTAAGCCTCTGCCTTTGGCTCCGGTCCTCTCCTCATCTCAGGGTCCTGGGATTGAGCCCCACATGGGGCTCTCTGCTGGGCAGGGAGCCTGCTTCCCCCTCTCTATCTACCTGCCTCTCTGCCTGCTTGTGCTCTCTCTCTCTCTCTCTGTGTGTCAAATGGATAGGTAAAATCTTTAAAGAAAGAGAAGAAAGGAAAAGAAAAAAAGCTAGGCAGGAGACCTTGCCACCACAACATTTAAAACCTGAGCACGGAGGTCTAACAACTACAAAATACCAGTGGAAAAAAATGTGCAACCCAAGCATTTTTGCATCCAGCCAGATTGTCCTTTAAGAGAAAAGACTGGAAGCAGAGTTTTGAATATGAAAATTAGAGGGGGTGGAGGAATGTGGTAGGGAAGGGGAGTTTGAAGGTGTGGTGTAAGGAAGAACCAGCCTTTTTTTTTTTTTTAATTGATTACTACTGGAAAAGGCCTATATCTAACATTTTATCAGAATTACTAGATCATAGACTTGCAAATAGCACATTACTAAGAGAAGTGATAAGTTTCAGATAACCCTGTGGCTTCTGCTATCTTGCAACAGTAAAACTTGATTTAGTACCCTGTACCCTGCCAAGGATAAGTCAAGAGTCATAAAGGCGTGTTGATTTAGGATTCCTGCAAAAAAATAGATCGACAGCAGTGCTTTCTGGATTTAAAAGGGATCATAAACAGACCTTGATAAGTGACGTCATCTGCTTAGTTTATGGCCTGCCCATTTGTAAAGAATACATATAACATCAAAAGTAAGCCACAATAACCATAGCTTTTGTTTTTCTAATAATGAAATCTAACTGTGAGTCTTAATTTTTCAGCATCACTGCAGTCCAGCAGTCTGCTTCAGCAGGCGCTTTGGCAAGATAAAGAAAATTTAATTTTAAATGTCATCAAGTTCAACTTCGTTTGCAAGTCCAAATCTTCAGAGTCATGTGATCAAAACTGGGATCATTCTCTTAATTAGTGATTTCAAATTGGAGTCATCCCCGAGGAGATGAGCGTGTTTGAGCTCCATGTCAGTAACAGCGTGGTCATATTCCTGCTGTGTATCACTGCCTTATCTGGGAAACCTGTCAGGTAAGAAAGATATGAAAGTGGCCATTTATTTAGGTATCAGTGTTTTTAAACTGGGAGCAAAACTTCCTTATAATTTATTCTTTTTGCCTTTCATACCAATGTATAGGATTATTTTTAGTGATTGAATAAGGTATTGAAAGATGAAATATATATACATTGTCACTCTTAGTGCTTTTAACAAGAGCTCTATGAACTCAGTTTCTCCACTAGTTTGTAACATTGTGGGGAGAGAAGAGGTTATGTCCAGACCCTTTTGAGAATCTAATGCAAGCTATGAGCCCTCTGCACAGAAAACTTTTCCTCTTTGGATAGACTTTTCATGTAATCTCAGGGAGGTCAAAGACCCTGAAACTTGTGAGTAAAACCCTCAGAACAGGCGCTCCAGGTTAAGCCCGTTTGATCGAATCCCTCTTTAAAACAGAAACAAGAAATAAGCTTTTAATCATGGATCTTTAGCTCATCTGAGTCACATATTTTAGTAAGCCGTTGTCTTAAAAAATAATTCTTTCAAGGAAATCTAAATTACATGGAATTTCATGCTCTTCCACTGGTGATTTTATGGCAAATATCCTCTTTGGAAAGTCCCCTCAACTAGAAAACTTACATTACAATTTGAAAACTTAACAAATATACTCATACTTCTGGGTTTTTAAAGAACCTTAATTTTTATAACCTTTCTTTTCATCTTTGTTTTTCTAAATGCCATTACACATGTGAGTGAACTTGGTAAATTGTAATTATCATTTTCAGACAGCAACAATTTCAGTCATGTATATTCTGAATTTGAGTAAAAAGCATTCTGCATTGTCTTCAGATTTGACAGTGATAATCCCTGTGGCTATGCCTTTCTGTTCAAATAGTATCTGTAACTTGGTCAGCTCAGCATTGTACAAATGAGGATCTAACACAGTATCTCATAGTTTCATAAAAAGTGCTTAGGACTGGACAATTTCTACCAGAGAAAATAAAGTCAAAAAACATTATTCTAATATGCAAACCACAGAGATGAGATTATTTATTTATTTAGTGTAATGCCTGAGCGAAACAATATATACATATAAATTCATTTTTTAAACCATAGGAAATGGCATTCGTCCTGTACTTTATCCATTTGAATCAAAAAGAACAAAAGAATTATCTACCTATGGTGGGACATGATAGAAAGAAGAAAATAATTTTGTTATATCAGATTTTATTATTTGAGGAAAGGAATAATATCATTTTGGAAAATATATTAAAGTATTCTACATTGTTAGAGTTTCATGTGTGTGTCTACGTACACACATACATAGATTTAAGAAGACCATAATGGCTGTGAGTACTTTTAATTAAAGAAAAATAGAATGTGGTGGGTAGACTATTGCAAAATGCTTTCCCAGTCAATGAGTTACACTGAAAAGAGATCAAATCTGTAATTTTTCCACACTCGTGCCTGTAACTGTGAGATGAATCAAGATCACCGTTGGAATTCAACCAAACAGAGCTGAGGTCACAGCAAAGACTGAAACTGCACACAATAGTCACCTTAGTAAGTCACCTCAGTCTCAATTACTTCGGTAAAAGGGCACCTTCTGTATTCATGATATTAAAATGAGAAAATTTTTATATAAATCACATGAAGGGTTAACCCAGCACAGATGAGTAGTCCTGTCAGCTGCATCCTGGGGCGAAGACTAGAGAAGAGGTTGAGAGAGGTTGAGAGACGTTTGTACAGTAGACAAGGGGTGGGGTCCGGGTTTTGCATAGAAGTGGTTAAACGGGACCTGTGTGCAGAGCAGCTCTGCATACCAGTCCTGCTTTTGGTTCTCGCACTGCTTTTCTGCAGCCGGAGCAAATAAATCATGCATTCTCAAATATGCACTTGTCCCACCGATTCTGTCTCATGTTGTCACGGCAAGAAATCGGATTGAGAAACTCAAGGTTAATTCTTGCGTTTCTGCAAAAATTGGCTGGGAATTATAGCAATGTCTTTTACTGCTCCCTCACCATCTTCCTGGGGAATTGAGAGAGAGAGTGGGCGTAAACCCAAGCAAGATCTATATTTACCTTGTTTTCCCAGTATTCTTTTTTAGCAATACTGTGTATTTGAAAGATATTTTTAAAGAGATTAAGTGCATTTTTAAAGAAAGAATCTTTTATAAGAAGATTTTTAAAGTCATTTTTTACATTTAATATATAGTGACTGCCTTGGGCCAATGAACATTAGTTTATAGAAGATAAAAGTTACCACGCCATTTTCACCAGAATTCTGCCAAAATGTTTGCATGGAAATTGATCTGTCAGCCTTGGTCATAATAGTAGAGACATCAATAATTTGTAAAAATTAGTCTCGAAATTCTTGGACCTAGCCTTGAATTATGGGTAAAATGATTAGGTTGATATTTGTGCATTTAGAAGCTTCTAATTTAGGTTTGTCCAGGAAGGTCATTTATGCCATGTATGTAATGTCCTTGTGCACAGTGAATCAGTTTGGGGAATATCATAGATTTTCATGTTATGTCCACAATATAAATTTTCAGAAATAGTGTTAGATATTTTTATTTTATTTTATTTTTAAGATTTTTAGTCTTTTTTAAAATATTTTATTTATTTATTTGACAGATCACAAGTAGGCAGAGAGAGAGGAGGAAGCAGGCTCCCCGCTGAGCAGAGAGCCCGATGTGGGGCTCCATTCCAGGATCCTGGGATCATGACCTGAGCTGAGGGCAGAGGCTTTAACCCACTGAGCCACCCAGGTGCCCTGTTAGATATTTTTATTAAGTAAAGATCGTCCTGAGGTTCAAAACCACATGGAAGACAAGAATGACTGGTGAATTGCATTCATTTACTTTTAAAGAATTCTAAATTAAGCATTGGTTTATCCTCCCTGTATCTAACTGCAACCAAGACCCTTACTTGAAAAGTCTACTTTTTTTTTTTTTCAAACATGGCCTTAATCTCATTTATTTAAGACAAATTTTTTTCTTAATTTAAAAATATGTTTCTTTTGATTCTGGATATGACAGAGTAGCTAATATCAGAACAACCCTCCTGCTGAGAACATCTGTAAAAACTTGTGTAACAGGCAAACAACACAAAACAAAACCACGCAGCTATCTGAAGGCCCTGAAGACAAGGCGGGTCAGCCTGGGGATCTTTGAGAACACGAGATCAAACAAGTTGTTTATAAGAGACAAATAAAAAATCAGAAAGACTAAAAAGAAAAGGATAGAAGAGAAGTATAAGGAAAAATTAACCAATGTAAGGCTAGAATATAAGTCTTAATATCTGGCAAAATTTCATTCAAGGCAAAAAATAGCATAAGGAGTAAAGAGTAAACATTATGTCCTGGTGAAAGACATAATAGAACAAGACTTTTATCCACCATAAACCTACACTTTCAAAACGATACAACTTCAGTACTTCAGAGTATTTGCAGAAGTTTAATGAAAAATATGTTTATCAATTATTATAGTGAACAATTTTTGTATACCCATCTCAGAAACTTGGAGTTCAGACAAAAATTAAGCATATATATGAAAAATCAGAACAATTCAATTAATAAGTTCCAAGTATTAGATATATACAGAACTCTGTATCACACAAACACACAAAAACAAAAATGAAACCTACCAATGCCACCAAACAGGGAAAACATTCTTTTTAAGCACATGAGAAATATTTACATAAACTGATTGCAGATAAGGTCACAAAGTCACAAAGATAAGTTCCACAGACTGACTGTAACATTGACTATATTCTCTGGTCAAAATGAAATAAATTAGAAATTAATAATAAAAGGCCAGATTTTAAAAATTCCCATGTGCAGAAACCAAATTATATATTGCTAAATAACCCTTGAACTAAAAAGGGAAAAATAAATTGCTTAAAACAATAAATATGAGCAATAAAACAGCTCATATCCAAATTTATTTGACATAGCTAAAACAACACATAGTGAGATATTTATTGCTTTAAAAACATTGACCAGGAAATAAGACAAGTTAAAATAATGCAAAAGGCACCTCTTTAAGTCCCAGCTGATACTGTGAATAGAAAATTAAGCAGCTTAAGAATTGGACTTTAGAGATAATCCTGTCATTGCTTGGAGATGATAGTGATGGTACATCTAGAAAATCTGTTGAATTTTTTTTAAAGATCATAAATAATGATAGACTTCAGAAATAATTGTGGATACAAATTATCTTAGAAAATCTACTTGATATATAGCCAAATGGAAATTATAAATTAAAATTAAAAACCAGTCCCAATAGGAACAAAAATTGTAAAATATCCAGGGATAACACAGAATATAAAGCAATCTAAGAAGAATATTTTTAAAAAACTAATAAAAGACACAAAAATTATCTAAAATGGAAATGTGGGGGTGCCAGGGTGGCTCAGTCAGTAAGCATCTGCCCTTGGCTCAGGTCATGATTCCAGGGTCCATCAGTCCCACATCGGGCTCCTTGCTCAGCGTGAGGCCTGCTTCTCCCTCTTCCACTAGCCCTGCTTGTATTCCATTTCTCTCTCTCTCTCTGTCAAATAAGTAAATCAAATCTAAATAAATAAATAATAAAATGGAAATGTATCCCTCACTATTGGATTGAATAACTTCATACTATATAATAAAGTCAAATGTAAAATAATAGGAATCCAGTGAAGTTCATATAACAATTTCTTGGATTTTGTTTTGAGGAATTCAAAAAACTAAAATGTAAATGAAAGGAATAAAAGACAAATAGTTAAAGTAACTTTGAAAGAGAAAGTAAATCTGTCCTGCCACATATCAAGCATATAAGGTCAAAAATATAAAAACAATATAGTATAGGCTTAAGAACAGAGAAATTGACCAATAGAACAAAATAGGTACTTCTTAAAAAAATACTTAGGTGTATAAGAAAATATTAGTAAAAGGAAATAAAAACCAATGTGAAAAGAACCTAGTATATTGCAGAAAAAACTGATTTGCTCATGAAGAAAAATAAAAATGAGTCCTTGGCTAACATCTGATAAAGACAGAATCACAATATATTAGAAATCTAAGTGTGAAAGTTAAAACTTTAAAGTTCATGCACAATATTAAAATAATGTGCAGAAATCTATTGCATTTCTATACACCAATAAAAAAGCAGCAGGAGGGGCGCCTGGGTGGCTCAGTAGGTTAAGCCTCTGCCTTCGGCTCAGGTCATGGTCCCAGGGTCCTGGGATCGAGCCCCGCATCGGGCTCTCTGCTCAGCGGGGAGCCTGCTTCCCCCTCTCTCTCTGCTTGCCTCTCTGCGTACTTGTGATCTCTGTCTGTCAAATTAATAAATAAAAAAAATCTTAAAAAAAAAAAAAGCAGCAGGAAAAGGAATCAAGGAATCGATCCTATTTGCAACTGCACCAAAAGCAGTAAGATACCTAAGAATAAACAACTAAAGAGTTTAAAGTATCTGTACTCTGAAAACTATAGAATACTTATGAAAGAAATTGAAGATGACACAAAGAATTGGAAAAGCATTCCATGCTCATGGGTTGGAAGAACAAAGGGTTAAAATGTCTACACTACCCAAAGCAATCTACACATTTAATACAATCCCTATCAAAATACTACCAGCATTTTTCACAGAGCTAGAACAAACAATCCTAAAATTTGTATTGAACCACAAAAGATCCCAAATACCCAAAGCAATTCTGAAAGAAAACAAAACTGGGGACATCATCATTCCAGCTTTCAAGCTATATTACAAAGCTGTAGTCATCAAGACAGTATGGTACTGTCACAAAAACAGATACATAGATCAGTGGAAGAGAATAGAGAACCCAGAAATTGAACCACAACTTTATGGCCAACTAATCTTTGATAAAGCAGGGAAGAATATCCAGCGGGGAAAAAGACAGCCTCTTCAACAAATGGTGTTGGAAAACTGGACAGCTACATCCAGAAGAATGAAAATGAGCCATTTTCTTACACCATACACAAAAATAAAAATGGATAAAACACCTAAATGGAGACAGGGAACCATCAAAATCCTAGAGAATACAGGCAGAAAACTCTTTGACCTTAGCCATAACACCTTATTAGACATGTTGCCAGAGGCAAGGGAACAAAAGCAAAAATGAACTATTGGTACGTCATCAAGATGAAAAGCTTCTGCACAGCAAAGGAAATAATCAACAGAACTAAATGGCAGCCTACGGAATGGGAGAAGATATTTGTAAATAACATATCTGATAAAGGGTTAGTACCCAAAATCTATAAAGAACTTATCAAACTGAACACCTAATAAACAAATAATCCAGTTAAGAAATGGATAGAAGATATGTATAGACACTTTTCCAAAGAAGACATCTAAATGGCTAAAAGACTTATGAAAAGATGCTCAACATCACTCATCATCAGAGAAATACAAATCAAAATCATGATGTGATATCATCTTACACCTGTCAGAATGGCTAAAATTAACAACACAAGAAACAATCAGCGAGGATTGGAGAGAGGGTGACACTTGTGCATTTTTGGTGGGAATGCAAACTGGTGCATCCACTCTGGAAAACAGTATGGAGATTCCTCAGAAAGTTAAAGATAGAGCTACCCTACAATCCAGCAATTACACTCCTAGGTATTTACTCAAAGGATACAAAAATACAGACTCGAAGGGGCACATGCACCCCAATGTTTATAGAAGCATTATCAACAATAGCCAAACTATGGAGAGAGCCCAAATGTCCCTTGACTGATGAATGGATGAAGAAGATGCAGGACGTGGTATATACATGGAATACTAAATATTCAACCACAAAAAAGAATGAATTCTTGACATTTCCAAAAACGTGGATGGAGCTAGAGTGTATTTTGCTAAGTGAAGTAAGTCAGAGAAAGACAGAATCCATATGATCTCACTCATATGTAGAATTTAAGAAACAACACAGATGAACATGTGGGAAGGGGGAAAAGAGAAAAAGGAGAGAAGGAAACAAACCATAAGAGACTTTAAATGACAGAGAACAAACAGAGTTGATGGAGGTAGGTGGGTGGGGAATGGGCTAGATAGGTGTTCGGTGTTAAGGAGGGCTCTTAGGATGAGCACTGGGTATTGTCTGTAAGTGATGAATCACTAAATTCTACTCCAGACACCAATACTGCACCGTAAGTTAACTGAAATTTAAATTTTAAAAATTAATAAAAACTTTAAAGCTCATAGAAGATATTATTTGGGAATATTTTTGTGACTTGAGATAGAATTAAGGAAAAGGAGTTCATAATGAAAACATCAAAAATAGTAATTGTAAGGGCAAAAAGAGAAGAATTTGGATATATCAAAACTTACAATTTCTCTTCAGTGACTATGAACAAAATAACAGCTCTTTGGCAGACTGAAGAAAACATCAAGTGATCAATGCCTAAAATATACAAAGAATTCCTATAAATCAACAAGAAGAAGACAGGGATTCCAGCTAAAGAATGGGCAATAGACTAGAAATTTATAATCAAGGAAACTGAAAAGGATGGTAATCTCATTGTTGTTTTTGGTGCCAAGAAGTTAAAGGAATCAAAGAATGAATAAAATGTCTAGACACATGGTATGGAATTTTAAAATTCCAAAATCTTTCAGAAGTTCTGGAGACAACTGATGGCAGAAAATACCAGAGAACATGGAGAGGAGTAAATTACAGATTTCTCTCAAAATTGTAGGAGTGGGAACTGCAAAGAGAAGAAATATAAGATGTATGATGATAAGTTCCATTTAGATCACATTTAAGAAGAATTTATGGAAAACCTCTTATGTATCAATTTGTTCCACGAGTTCCTTTCATTTTCCTTTCTCTTTAAGGTCAGCACACCAGTTTCTCTGTACATGTGAATGTGTTTGTGCATAATTTTATATAGTAAATAAAAACTTCTTAAGAATCTTGAGCTATTTCTTAACCTACATTTTAAAATTATTAATACCAATTTTAACATTAATATTTAAAAATAGGTACACTATATAGATATACAAATATATATATATATATATTTACATTTACATATATATAATATATCCTACTTTGAAAAACTTTAAATTATTTTACTCAAAAGCATAGGAAGATTTATTAGCATTTTTAAGTATTTAATATAAAGCCAGAACTCACTGTGAATCTTGAACTTCAGATATATTCAACATATCTACAGAAAGAAGAAAAGGTTTCCAATTTTATACTACAAACATGGCTTTTACATACAAAATATCTCTTCATGGACATCTTTTTAGGCACATGTTTTCACTATTTATTCCTCCGACTTCTGTGCAAAGATGAGATCTTTGGTTGTTCCAGCTGTGCCCTGAAAACAGATGCCACATCTAACTGGGCACCGTTTCTATCTTTAATATCTTCATTATTTTTGAAAACCTTTTTTTTTTTTGAAGATTTTATTTATTTATTTGATAGACAGGTATCACAAGTAGGAAGAGAAGCAGGCAGAGAGAGAGGAAGGGAAGCAGGCTCCCTGCCGAGCAGATGACCTGAGCTGAAGGCAGAGGCTGTAACCCACTGAGCCACGCAGGTGCCCCAGTTTGAAAAGTTTTTATTATAATTAAACAAGTTTATGTGAGAATTTTGAATACTTTTGACAGATGACAGCAAACTTTCTTCTCCCAGCCAACTAAGTATATTTTGTTAGTTTTCTGGTCAATGGAAATAAAGTGCTTAACTCTAAAAGAGTTAAATTTTGGGGCACCTGGGTGGCTCAGCTGGTTAAGTGATTGATTCTTTTTTTTTTTATATAATTTTATTATTTTTTTCAGCATAACAGTATTCCTTGTTTTTGCACCACACCCAGTGCTCCATGCAAATCTGTGCCCTCTCCAATACCCACCACCTGGTTCCCCCAACCTCCTACCCCCCGCTGCTTCAAACCCCTCAGATTGTTGTTCAGAGTCCATAGTCTCTCATGGTTCACCTCCCCTTCCAATTTCCCCCAACTCCCTTCTCCTCTCTAACTCCCCTTGTCCTCCATGCTATTTGTTATGCTCCACAAATAAGTGAAACCATATGATAATTGACTCTCTCTGCTTGACTTATTTCACTCAGCATAATCTCTTCCAGTCCCGTCCATGTTGCTACAAAAGTTGGGTATTCATCCTTTCTGATGGAGGCATAATACTCCATAGTGTATATGGACCACATCTTCCTTATCCATTCGTCCGTTGAAGGGCATATTGGTTCTTTCCACAGTTTGGCAACCGTGGCCATTGCTGCTATAAGCATTGGGGTACAGATGGCCCTTCTTTTCACTACATCTGTATCTTTGGGGTAAATACCCAGTAGTGCAATTGCAGGGTCATAGGGAAGCTCTATTTGTAATTTCTTGAGGAATCTCCACACTGTTCTCCAAAGTGGCTGCACCAACTTGCATTCCCACCAACAGTGTTAAGAGGGTTCCCCTTTCTCCACATCCCCTCCAACACATGTTGTTTCCTATCTTGCTAATTTTGGCCATTCTAACTGGTGTAAGGTGGTATCTCAATGTGGTTTTAATTTGAACCTCCCTGATGGCTAGTGATGATGAACATTTTTTCATGTGTCTGATAGCCATTTGTATGTCTTCATTGGAGAAGTGCCTGTTCATATCTTCTGCCCATTTTTAAGAGTAGAGAGCCCAGATATGGACCCTCAACTCTATGGTCAAATAATCTTCAACAAAACAGGAAAAAATATACAGTGGAAAAAAGACAGTCTCTTCAATAAATGGTGCTGGGAAAACTGGACAGCTATATGTAGAAGAATGAAACTCGACCATTCTCTTACACCGTACACAAAAATAAACTCAAAATGGATAAAAGACCTCAACGTGAGACAAGAATCCATCAGAATCCTAGAGGAGAACATAGGCAGTAATCTCTTTGATATCAGCCACAGCAACTTCTTTCAAGATATGTCTCCAAAGGCAAAGGAAACAAAAGCGAAAATAAACTTTTGGGACTTCATCAAAATCAAAAGCTTCTGCACAGCAACGGAAACAGTCAAGAAAACAAAGAGGCAACCCACGGAATGGGAGAAGATATTTGCAAATGACAGTACAGACAAAAGGTTGATATCCAGGATCTATAAAGAACTCCTCAAACTCAACACACACAAAACAGACAATCATAAGTGATTGATTCTTGCTTTCAGCTCAGGTCATGATCTCAGGGTTGTGATTGAGCCCAGTGCTGGGCTCCTCACTGGGCTTGGAGCCTGCTTAAGATATTCTCTATCCCTCTGCCCTTCTCCTATCCCTTTCTCTCTCTCTCCCTCTCTCCATCTCTAAAAATAAATACACAAAAAATTTGAAAAGGGTTAAAATTTTTTGGAAGTTTCATTTTGAAAATATGAAAGTTTACAAAGTAGGAACAGGTGTAACAATTAAAATGTGCTGTTGACATCATGGAGACAGAAAGTAGAACGGTAGTTCCAGGGGCTCGGGAAGGGGGAAAGGGATTTATTGTTTAATGGTCTTAGAGTTTCATTCTTATGAGATGAAGACCTCTAGAGATGGATTGTAGCAATGGTTGCACACACATTGTAAACATATTTAATACCACTGAATTATATGCTCAAAATGGTCAAGATGATAAATTTTATTATACATATTTTATCATACTAAAAATATGGAAAAAAGAACACCTTGCTGATCTAATATCACACATGTCCTGTGCCACTAAATAAAGAGCTGCTGTTCTTAATGTTGCTATTAGTGGTTTGGCTAAATTTGCCGTTTCAGATTCCTATTTATATATTCAGCCATTCACATACATTTCTAAATGGAGTTGTTGGGTACCAAATAAAATTTAAAAGCATTTTAATTATGCCATTACACAAGTAATAATTGAATGTTTGTTTACTTTTAATAATCATAAATAAACAGCATATAAACATAATTATGCTAATTACATTCTAATTCTTTGTTTTTAATGAAAATTCCTCTAGTAAAAAATTAATCATTATTAAAATTAAGGCAGTTACAATTTTATAAATTCTAAGATAAAATATTTTTCCTAATGTAAAATGAAAAATTTTATATAGAAAATGAGGACCAGAAAACAGAAAATAACAAGGTATGAAAGAGAAAAATGAAAACTATTTGTATTACTAAATAACTTAGGGGCAAGTAGCTTGAAGATAAGAAAAATATTTTAGAGTTAATTTATTTTAGACAACTTTTAATATTTCTATTTTCAGAGCTAATAATTTAGAGCTACCTCACAAATGGAGCAGAATAAGAGTTTCTTTCTCAATCACAGTCATTGAATTTCAAGGAAAACTGGATAGGGAAAAGAAAGACTCCATTAAAATCAATATTCTTTCTGCTCATAGAGCTATGTGGCAGTGTAGTTCAAATATTAAACAGCTGGCCCTTTCATTGACTATTATCCACCTCAAGCATGAAATTTTAATTTTCCAAAAGATGGAGTAGGTAAGAAGTTTCAGACACATTAAAGACAAATCAATAAACTCTTTGAGGATTGAAAGAGAAAATAGACTCAAGTATTGGCAGCAACATTTATCACATTTTCCTGGCAAAATAAAGAAATCCAGATGTTCATCAAAAATAATGTTGAGTCCTGTGTGGTGAATAACATAACATAATAAAAAATTTTTTTAAATAACACTAATGTTCAAAATTGAAATTTAAAATATCTAGCTATTAACGCTATAGAACAAGAAAGGCAAAAATCATACAGGTGTGTTAGTGTTAAGCCTGATTAACTTATTTTTTATTATGCACATAACATAAAAGTTACAATCTTAATAATTTTTAGGTGTACAGTACAATGGAATTAAGTATATTCATATATTCTTCACACCACCCATCTCTAGAATTCCTATTGTCTTGCAAAACCAAAACACTATACACATGAAACAGTAACTCCCTACTTACACCAGCCTGGACGACCACCATTCTACTTTCTGTCTTTTTCAATTCTACTGCACTAGGTCCCTCATATTAGTGGAATCATACAATATTTGTCTTTTAATGACTAGCTAATTTCAGTTTGCCTGATGTTCTCAAGGTTCATCCACATTGTAGCATATATCAGAGTCTCCTTCCTAAGGCTAAATAATATTCCACATTTAAGGCTAAATAATAGACCACATTTTATTTATCTGTTTATCCAGAATGGACACTTAAGTTGCTTCTACCTTTTGGCTATTGTGACTGATGTTGCTATGAACGTGAATGTACCAATATCTTTTTAAATCCTGCTTTCAATTCCTTTAGAAATAATCCTAGAAGTGGAATTTCTGAACTCTATATGGTCATTGACTGAAGTCTACTGAATGAAAATATTGATTTAAAACATATTTATCAAACATAAATTTGAAACTCTTACCAAATGCCCCTGGTGGGTAAGTAGAGATGATGCTGTCCTATCACTAAAATTCCAACCAGAGACAGAGAGCAGTGAGCAGTATAGACTATAGGATAAGTACTTTAGGAAAGTTGCCTACATCCCTCTGTAAATTCATTTGGTCAGAACTAATTCAGTACAATGACAAAATATTATATACAAAATGGTACAAGAATAAGAACTCAGTGTACCTAATCCTCTTGACTATATCAAAGAATATACAAATTATTCAAGGAAAAATACAGCATTCTTCATAAAAATGTATTATTGATGATGTAGTCGATTCCAGGTTGTGCTGCAGAGTCCCCCATCCACTAGGGGTGGGGCTACTGTCAGCCCTCTTTATGAATTGCTTTCGCTGAAGAGACCCAGCTCATGCGAGGGCATACGTCCTTCCTGGGGCAGCCAACACCCCAACCTTTGATCAACATCAGGATATAATGGCCAGTCTCTTACACCAACTCCAAACAACTATGAGGAACCATCCCAGCTCCAGATCCTGGTGTGCGGCCAGCTGAGGCCTCATTGCCTAATCCTGCTTCCGTCCCTTTCCTTTTCCTGGTTTTCCTTCCATTCTTCCAAAGGCATTAATCTAAGAGTGCTTACGAATACACTTTTTGTGTGTGAATCTGTCTCTCAGACTCTGCTTTCTAGGGACTCCAACCTACAACACATGTTAAACAAATTGTCACAGGCTGACATCCACAACAACTTCTCCAATGTGGAAAATACTAGGGAGAAAAAAGGAGAAAGAAAACTTGATTCTCATGCAAATCTGATTTTTAACCTCCATAAAATACAATAATATCAGCTTTTTTTAAATAAAGATTTTATTTATTTATTTGACAGAGAGAGGGAGAGTGAGCATGAGTGGGGGGAGGGGCCGAAGGAAAGGGAGAGCAGACTCCCTGCTGGGCAGGGAGGCCCACTGAAGTGAGACATTTAACCGACTGAGCCACCCACGCACCCCCAGTCAGCTTTAAAAGAGAAGTTTAAAAAACTGAAAGAATGTCATACCTTTTTCATGTTCCAGGTGACATGAGAAATTTGAAGAATTAGTGAATATGAACAATTACAACTATGTAAAAATATGCAATTTAAATTGATAAACATACTAAGGAATGCATATTTATGAGATATTGAATATATAATAAACAAGCTTTGTTTTCCTAAAACCTAATATGATGTCTGTTGAAGTCCTACACTGTATTTAGAGCAAGAATTTACCTGACATTGTGAATACTTTGCAGCTGTCAGGATATATTTAACTTAATCAGTAGATGTAGCTTCTCAAATTAAAATATATTCAAAATTATACAAGTTCTACCATAACTTCACGAGAAAGCTATTAAATCTAGTGATTGTCACTTGAGATTATCAGAGCAAGTAAACTCTGAACCTATCATAAGGAATTTTCTTTCCATGAGAGCAAGATATGTAGATTTTTTTAACAAATTATTAAATCCTAAGGCTTTGAACACCTAATTATTATGACTAGAATAAATTTGTGTTTACTTTTTCTATCTGTGTAATTCATACCTAATCACATTGTTTGTTTTAGTTGTTATTAGTAAATAATTTACCAACTTTTTTGGTACCTTCGGGCTAGTGGTGGCCTTGCTAAGTTACTGTATCTGAGAATTTTTAAGGGGCTAGCCTGAAACTCTATACTGAATCAACTATTTAAATTGGTTAAATCTGTAACAATAAAAAAATAATTTGCACTAATCATTACAATTCCTAGCCTTCAGTTTTAGATCTGTATCAGACTTCAGTCTGATAGAAGTAAGATAATGTCAGAAAAGTTGAGACCAATTATTTGTAATGGATTGTTGTTATATGAATCACAGTAACTCTAGATCTCCTGTTCATTTAGTTTTGCATATTTACTCAGTATTGTATTAGGTACCTATCTATTGTTACATGATAAATTGTTTCCCAAATTAGCTGCTTAAATCAATGAGCATTTATTACCACACACAGTTTCTGAGGATCAGAATACAGGAACACCTTAGCTCTCATTCAGAGTCTCTCAGGAAGCTGCAGTCAAGCTGCCAGGCTGGTCAGCAGTCTTCTCAAAACTCATCTTAGGCTAGAGAATTCAACACTTCAACTCACACAGTTGTGGAAGTTCTTTGCCACATGAGACTCTCTACAGGGCTTCTCACAACATGGCAGCTGGCTTTCCACAGAACGGAAAAGAAAAAACAAGAGACCACCCCAAGGTAGTAGTTACAGTACTTTATAATCTAATCTCAGAAGTGATCTACTTCTGCTGTATCCTACTGGTCACACAAATCAACTCTGCTACATGTAGGAAAGGACTAACAAGGATGTGGACACCAGGAGGCAGGGATCGGTGGAGGCCATCTTGAAGGATGGCTTACACAAGTACCTTCTAATAGGTAAGCAGTGCACTGGGCACTAGGGGGAAAAGATACATGAATCATTCTTTCATGAAGCTTCCATTTTGAAAGCAAAACTGACCTTAAACAAATAATTATTTTTCTACTATTATAAAACTTGTCTGAAAGAATGAGCTCATGGTGCTATAGGCAAGTATAATAGAATCACTGAAGGCTTCACTGAGAAAGTGTCCCTTCAATTAAGCTCTATAGGGTGCTTAGGAGTAGCTTGGTGAAAAAAGCAATATGAGGGATTTAGTTTTGAGGAAAAGATGGTGTTGAAATAAGCTGCAAATTGAGAGAATTTAAAGGTAGGCATATATGTTTCTCTTTAAAAATATATATGATCAGAAATATGTTTTTCATTAAGAATGGAGCCTAGGTGACTCAGTCAATTAAGTGTCTGATCTTGATTTCAGTTCAAGTCATGTACTCAGGGTTGTGAGGGAAAAAAAAGGAAGTCACTTTTTTAACAGTAAATTGCTTAATAACTAGATTTTGAAAGATGAGAGTCTTAAAGCAGCTACAAGTCTGATTTGACTAAACTAGCGCTTCTTAAGCTCCTGACACCCAAGGACAAGGACAAGGCAAGAATTTTCCCAATACCAATAAACCTATTGATTTACTTTCTCACTATACACATTGAGCCCTTTATATAACAAGTTGTTTAAAATGCTTGTGAAACATTATTTAATTACTTGAGTCATAAAGCAACAACCATTGTGAAAATTAATGATGGGTTAAAAGCTTTAACTGTTGTTGTAAATGATTCATGAGTAAGCTTAGTAAGCTTTTTCCAAAGGTATGTTACACTCCAAGGCTATAAAAATACAATTTGTAAAAAAGTCATTAAAAGAGCTCTCCTGTAGTTCTCTTCCTACTACAGTAGAAATATTTAAATAAGGTGAGTTTTAAAACCTTTTCTTTCCACAAAGCTGAGATTTGATAGAGGAGGAAGATGTGGAAAAGTTACTTTTCAAATTTATAATCTTATAGCAGTTTTTCATATTAAGTATCACTATATCTTTTTAATGGATTTCTGATGTGACCCCTCCCCTAACATAAAAATTCTGCTCTGTGTGTGTGTGTGTGTGTGTGTGCGTGCGTGTGTGTAAGGCACTGGGAGACAGCATTTGTTTTCAAGGCAAGGCTCCAGACCACCAGCAGCAGCCTCACCTGGGAATTTGATACAAATACAGAATTTCAGGTATGCTGCAAAGCCAACGAGTCAGAAACTTTGAGGGGAGAGCCGAGCAGTCTGGTTTCAATAAGCAAGGTGACTCTAAGGCACAGAAGTTTAAACACCAGTGAAGTATTGTATCTAGTCAATACTGTTAATTCTTTATTCTCACTGATGTGACTAATCAGGGCCCATAGCTTCTCCTTCCGGGTGGTGGGTTCAGCCGTTCCACTGACTATAACACAATGAGCTTCACAGGCTGTTCCCATCCACCCCTCAAAATTGCAGGACGTATATATCAAAAACAGAGATGTGTTGAAAACAAAGGATTATTTACGGCTCCCCCAAGCTTCCACACATTTAGCATTAAATTAGGGCAAGATATCCTTTCTAGCACACCCTGATTTAATCAATACTTTCGGCCTTGGAAGGGAGGAAGACAAGCTGTGGAAGAGAATCATCTAGATTGGCAGTCAAGTGCTCTGTCCAGACTTCAAGTATGAGTTAGATTTTATTGATGAAATGGGATGACCCTGCATGGCCACCTCTACAGGCCTCGATTTCCTCATCTGTAAAATGGAAGTCCAAGTACTGAGTGACCTTTAGTTTTCCAAAAAGTAGACCTTTTTAAAAGATTTTCTGGATGCCTGGGTGGCTCAGTCATTAAGCGTCTGCCTTCGGCTCCGTTCATGATCCTAGCGTCCTGGGATGAGCCCCACATCAGGCTCCCTGCTCGGTGGGAAGGCTGCTTCTCCCTTTCCCATTCCCCCTCTTGTGTTCCTGCTCTCACTGTCTCTCTCTGTGTCAAATAAATAAATAAAATCTTAAAAAAAAAAAAAAAAGATTTTCCTCTTGCATTTAAATATTCCTTTAATTTTATTTGATTCTGAGCTTATGCCAAATTTGTATCAACTTTTCTAAGGGACTTCAATTTTAAAGGGAATCTTTGTTTTTATTTTATTTTATTTTCTAACTCAATATAAACTGAGAATTAAGAATTTAAAATTAAGAACCATCCATCATTGATCCTTTAACTTTCAGTATGTAAACCTGAATCTAACAATATCATATTTAGTTTTGGTCACAGCAAAGTGACTTTATTCTGACTACCTTCACCCGCCATTTGAAAATTTATGCCTTCTATCATGATATTACAGGTATTAGGGTGATTGACCATCCTGGTTTGCTCCCATTCCCCCCATTTCAGCACTAGAAATCCTGAGTGTGAGGACAGTTGGTCATCCTACCAGTATGTTCCACTAATGAGTAATAGGATCTTAAGTTTTATCCTGAAAATTTTCTTCTGCTTTAAAAAAAAAAAATCCAATTAGCTAAGTGGGCTCATTTTTCCCTTGGTTTAGTAGGCTTTAAACTAGACAAGGTGGAATGGAAATTTAAAACACTGTGACTCTAAGGAGTGGTTTTGTAATTATTCTCCTTGCTCACAATCTTTGATTTCAATCAGAAAACAGAAAGCAACACCCAGGTAGAAAGGAAGAGAGAGAGACTCACAACTCGGCCTGCCCTTAGAATGTCCCAGCAGCTTGGCCTCACCTGTCTGGGGAGTTTGCTGTTAGGGGAGGGGGAACCACGGCTCTCAGAAGTCTCAAAGCACTTGGTACTTGGGGCCCATCATGGCTGGCCTGCTTGAAGTTTTTATTTCTGAACTGAGGCACCAAGAGCCAGATGCTCCAAACACTGACCTCAGCAGTAAAATCCCCAGTTCACTTAGGTGGGGGTGACCATATTATTGCAGTCAACTGTCCATTCATAGGTTTTGCCTTGGAACACGACAGCTATTTATCTCTACTTTCGGTAGTTTCTAAAAGTGAGTATCTATTTCTTTTCCACATACTCTGACTATATAACTAACTTCATACATTCAATTTTCAATTATTCATAATCTTCAGAGACTATATTCAACCCTCATAATTAAACCTTTTAAACCAATAGAATTATTATATAGCTTGCGAATAGCTGGAGGAAATCCTGGTAGTGGTAATTTCTTCACAGACCGCATTTCCTCGTAGCACTATACCAAGTGTGGGGTATTTTTAGTGAAGTATGGTGTTAGTTATGATAATTTGGTGAATCATCTGATTTAAACTTGGCATGCTAACTGATAAGCAGCATGGTGGAAATGACATTTAATTCAGAGGATCTGGGTTTTTATTATGATTTTTCAGGTCATTTAGCCCATTAACATTGGTAAATCATTTCATCTCTCTGGGTTTCAGTCTATCATATATGAAATGGTGAAATTAATCTTTGCTTTTGTGCCTGGATATTATAGTCTGAGCTGAAGGCAGCATATATAATAGCAACAGTATAAACACAGGGAAATGATCAAACCTTAGAGTGATTCAAAGCAATGAAATTTAAGATGATTTTGTATTCCTTTAAGAAATATAGAAGTCCTGATCTTTTCAAAGTAAGGCAGACTAACCTAGTAATATTGGATGGATATTCCAAAGTGCAATTGAAAGAGTTTAAGATAAAAAAGAAAAAAAGAAAGAAAAAGTTTAAGATAAAAGAAAGTTAACATTCAGAGAAATTTGGAGGGAAGAAATATTGAGGATACCCACACTAGATTGTATCCATTTCCACATTAAAATAAGAAGTGATTCTTCAATTGGAATGGAGGTATCATGAGGTGAGTGGAGAACATTTGTGAAACTTGGCTGTTTCCAACTAAGAAAAGTCATTAAACCATTGTCTAAGAGTTAAGATGGATTGAACAACTGAATTTAGAGGCATGCATTTTAATGGGCCTAATTATCTGCAGGCACCTAGTGGTTAGTTAAAATCTGGGAATTCATGCTCGAAATAATTTCTGTTTACTTTGTTTCTGATTACAAAATTAGTATGTGTTCACTGTGAGAAATTTAGAAAATCCACCCAAACGAAATAGGAAAATAGAAAAATCTTAAAACTAAGAAGTAACTACCTTTACCACTTTGTTATGTATCCTTTCAAGATTTTATCTATCATACCTTAAGATTTTAAATATCTGTTTTCCTTTCAATATAACAACTGCACGTCTATTGTCAAAAAATTAGAACATGTCAAAACACATAGAGAATAAAACAGACAATACTCATAATCAAACACTTAATGTGTACCTACATGTACATATGTTTTCTCAAGTAAAAATGGGATTATGGTGTATATTCTTCTTTGCAACCTGATTTCCCACTTAAAGATAGATATCATCTCACTTGATAAAATATCCATCTCGATGCCAATGGTTTTCAACCACAGGCAATTTTGCTCAGAAGACACTTGGCAATATTTGGAGATATTTTTTGATGTCACAACTGGGGGCAAGGATAGAGGCCAAAGATGTTGCTCAACATCTTACAAAGCACAGGGCAACCCCACTCTTATAACACAGAAAGAATCACCAACTTAAAGTGAACATAGTGCTGAAGTTTAAAAACCTGCCCTGTTCTAGGTCTCCCCTCTCTGCAGATCTATAGGATTCAGGGAATATTTCAGTTTCAGTAGCAACTTGAGTCCTTATAATTCCAATCCATCTTGACAACACTGCCAAGAATCCTTGTTTCTTCCAATCTAAGAGCACACTTTACTGAAAGGTGGGGCAATAAAGTCTCCAAAATATTCTATAACACAAATTTATTTACACTGAGCAGTACTTGAATTTCTGGAAGGACCAACAAGTCTTCAGCTTCTAAGATGTTCTCAAACACGGATGCTCACATTAACCAGCATTGCTGACACTAGAAACCCTTCTGGTTTCCCCTTTGGACTCCACTCAGGATTGCATCCATACTTTGCTTCTGTACTACCCATTCATTCCCTCAATTTCTGAACTCCAAGGATGCAGGAAGACAGAAGTTCTTGCATGATGCTAGCATGACATATACGTACAAAGACATTTGCATGTATAAATCAGGAGATGCACTCAAAATGTCCACAGCAGCATTACCTACAATAGCCAAACACTGGAAACCATCTGTATGTTCATCAACACTAGAATGGATAAGTAAGTAGTATATTCACACAACAGAATGCTCCCCAGCAGTGAAAATGAACTACAACCACATGCAAAAATGTGAACAAATTTCACTACCATACTGTTGTGCGAAAGAAAAGACAGAAAGGAATACATATGGCAAATTGATAGAAAGTTTAAAAACATGAAAAACTTAATATTTTCAGGGATACATATATAGGTGATAACAAAAAAGAACAAAAGAATAAATATCACAAAAGGTAGGATAATGATTATTCTTAAAGGGGAATAAAGGGAAATGCACTCAAGAACAGTCTCAGAGGGGTGCCTGGGTGGCTCAGTGGGTTAAAGCCTCTGCCTTCAGCTCAGGTCATGATCCCAGGGTCCTGGGATGGAACCCCACATCGGGCTCTCTGCTCAGCAGGGAGCCTGCTTCCTCCTCTCTCTCTCTCTGCCTGCCTCTCTGCCTACTTGTGATCTCTATCTGTCAAATAAATAAATAAAATCTTAAAAAAAAAAAAACAGTCTCAGAGCTGGTAGATTACTGGTAATATTCTTTATTCTCATTTTTAGCAATGGCAATATGTGTCTTCCTTATTATTCTTTAAAGGTCATATACATTTCAGATGCTTTCCTGCACATGTGTTAGATTTCACAGTTTTACTGAGAAAATGAAAGTATCCAGTCCACCACAGTCTTCCCCAAGCAAATCATCAGATGTGAGGCATCTGTTCTATCCACCTTCTTCTTCACACATGGAGTCAGACTTTTCAATCTTATAGAAAAGAAGGGAAAATACCAAAAATAATTAACGGAAAATTCCTTGGGTAGTACAGGCATGGCTTAAAGAAAATCAATTAGGAAGATGGAGAGGAGAAGGGAGTTGGGGAAATTGGAGGGGGAGACGAACCATGAGAGACTGTGAACTCTGAGAAACAAACTGAGGGTTTTGGAGGGGAGAGGGTGGGGGGTTGGGTGAGCCTGGTGGTGAGTATTATGGACGGCATGTATTGCATGGAGCACTGGGTGTGGTGCATAAACAATGAATTCTGGAACACCGAAAAGGAATTTAAAAAAATTTTTTAAAAAGTCAGTTAGAAGGGGGCTCAAACCCACAAAGAGACGATATCCTCGGTCCATAAATTCCCCAGATTTGGAGCACACAAGATACTGTGAATAGAATTACTCCCTCTCAGTGTAAGGGTTTTGAGGGCTCTGGATTCAGGTAAATTAGTCACTCCATTGTATAGCTACTGGGGGTGGCCTCGGGGGCCCAGGAAAGATTTCTGAGAGTTCAAAAATCTGCCTCTTCCAGAGGCAATTTTGGCATCTTAGACATCTTCTCTCAGGTACATTTATGCATGGCTTCAACCAGATAGAATAATCCAAAAATATTTTTCACTTCTGATATACATGAATAAAAGCCATAAGTGTTATCTTACTTGAGATTCTTAATTGCAAGCAACAGAAGCTGCCTCTGATTTATAAAACAGAAAAGGAGTTTATGAAAACAATGTTGGGCATCTCACAGAATCCTTGAGAGAAATGGAGACCATACCCAAGCTAAGCTTCCAATATCAATGCCCAAAGCCCTGCAGTATACCTGGTCTGATGAAGAACTGAGGATCACTGCTGTTGCCCCCTGTCAAGGGTACTTGCAGGACAAAATTTCAGGCTTGCAACTGTGGCCGCTCCAAAAGCTGGAGGCCTCTGCTCTCACCCCAGTGAGGTCCGTATGGCACCTCCTTCTCAAGTTGCTCACTCCCAAATTGAGGTCTCCCATTCAATGAATCTGACTGGTAGAATTTAGATCACTAGTTCTAGGTACAAGAGAAGCTGAGAAGGAATCTTCTGGATTCTACCGATGTACTGGGCAGCCGGAAATCATGAACGATGTCTATTTGGTGGTAGACATCCATGCTCTTTTGCTTAAAAAACTTTCTGTCTGGTATAACTTACGGAATAACAAAAATCCAGTTACTGCCAATTTCTAAGTACATGATTGATGATATTTTTAACTCTCCAGAAAAAGCATGAAATTTCACCATCTGTTTTGCTCTTTTGTCCCTTGTGGGCAATAAATTTCCCAGAGTCCCCATGATTCAGAGGAGACAGAGGTGGGGTCTCTTTCTGAGTCAGTATGCATATTTTATATCCATTTCCATATGACTCAGAAGGGATTTAGTGACCAGAAATGTCCAGTTGAGCCCTTTTGAAGGACGTCGTCAGCACATAAGGGCCTTGTGGTGATGAGGATCCATCCTGAGGTGGTTCTAAAATCCTGGAGCCTCGAGGTAAGGGCTGGTGGAGAACGGTCGCAGGCTAGATTAGATGCCAACTTCATGGCTAGCAGCCAGACCGCTCCCTCACAAGCTGCTGTGTTTTGAAGCTATCTTGCAAGAATTTCTGTCTTCTTGGAGAGGGATTTAAGATTGTAAAAGGCAAACTCCCTTTTTTTTCTATTCCAGTGAGTAATTTGTGACATTTGTTTTCTACACTGGGACCTTTAGCTCCAGAGGACACCATCTCTGCACAATCTATTTTTACATAGGAATCGAGGCTATCTGGTGGGAGCAAGGGGGGTCAGTGGCAGAGGGAAGGGAGGGAAAGCTGCTGGGATATATTTATTTATTTTTTACTTTAAACAACTTAAAGCAATTTTCTCCATTTATTTTCTCAGTATATTACTACTTCATTACTTTTTTACCTTAGAAATTGCAGTCCAGAGGTTATCATCAATTGAAGTTTTAAAAATGTTTTCATAATAGAGCTTGAGCTATGTGGGACAAATTTTGCTTTATTTCCTATTTTAACTTTTTAAAACATTTAAGGAAAAAGCTTTCAGTTTTGTGAGAGCTTTACATTCTGTAGTGTCTGAATTATAAGGCTAGTTGGGTCAAGGTGAGCTCAAATGAATGGTTGAGAGGACTCATGAGATGGCCAAAGCTTCAGATGCAAGCTATGGCACCTGGGACTGAGATTAGTGAAGGGCTGGATGCAATAATAGGAAGAAGGGTTGATGGAGTTAGAATTGAGAGTATATATGGTAAGTACCCTGCCACTCTTTTTCCTGAGAGAATCTCCCCCTCTCCTCTTCAGAACATTGAGATGGAATATTAGTCAGTCTGTAGTGGATGTTACAGGAAGTAGAAGACTTCATAACTACTTATGTTCTTAAAAAAATATATTGAGTCATTCAGGTTCCAAACAGAAGTGAAAAAATGTTTTACTTAAGAGCTACCATGCACTAATAAATTTATGAGTAGAACGTGAGAAGTCCAAAAATAGATTCTGCAACATATGGGAATTTCATGTATGATAAAGCCACCATTCCAATTCATTGGAGAATAATGGATGTTTTAGTTAATTCAGTTGACCTATAAAAGTAGACCCCTTCCTCACACCATATGTAAACAAGGTGTAAATGTAAACATATAAAAGTAAAAATGTAAATGTAGATTAAAGATCTGACATTCTTAATATAAAAGTATAAGAAGAAAGTACAGGAGAGTATATGAATGAGGAACATCTTAAGTAACACAAAAAACTAGATATCGCAAAAGAAGCTGACCAATAGACATCAAAATGAAAAACTGTATAGCAAAGATGCCATAAGCAGGTTTTTTTTTTTTTAATGCTAGTCTAGGAGAAATTGTTTGCCATCTATATGGTCAATATCTCTGGTATATTAAAAGTTATTACATATTAATAAATAAAATACAAAAATTAGCAAAATTTTATAATACAAATACTGATTAAACCTATGAGAAAATGCTCAATATCACTCCATTTGGGAAAGTAAAACAAGATGCAATTTTCACAAGGAAAAAAGAAAGTGATGGCTTTTTAAAAATTTTATTTTATTTATTTATTGGACAGAGAGAGAGAGACAGTGAGAGAGGGAATACAAGCAGGGGAGTGGGAGAGGGAAAAGCAGGCTCCCAGCAGAGCCGGGAGCCCAGTGTGGGGCTTGATCCCAGGACCCTGGGATCATGACCTGAGCTGAAGACAGCTGCTTAATGACTGAGCCACTCAGGCACCAGATATGGCTTTAAAAACAAAAACAAAAACAAAAAACACAAACTATATTTGTATTATTAGATATTTTCAAGAAAGGAAGGAAGGACTTACCTATAGGCATATACATGTTTTGGAAGATATACATCAAATTGTTGAATTAATGACCTCAGGGTTAGGGAAAGATACGGAGCCAAAAGAAAAAATCTTTTCATATATCTTTGTAGTGTTTTACTTACCCTGATGAGAATTTATTAATTTTGTGATTTAAAAAAATAATGTAACAATGAAGCACTATCTTACAATTAAATGGATGATTGACCATTGTGATGGATCAGGACAAATAAGGACTCAAGAAAAACCTCCAGACTCTGGTCTAGCCAATTGATCAACTATGTTATGCCATTCACAGAAATAAAGACATTTCCACTGAATGTTTTCACATAATAAATTCTTGCTTGTTTATACTAAGGATATAGATCAGCTTACAAGCGAAGATTCAAGAAATATTACTTTATTTCAGATCAAAGTAATTTTGATCCTTAGTTCTTCTATCACTTGAGGCTGATGAGGCATCCTGGACCCAGGAAAACTGAACCCTGTCTCCACCCAAAATCCCACCAGACACCTGGAAAATGACAGGGCTGCCAGAACTGTAAGTGTGGGAAAGAAGGCCTGAACTTGAAGACAGATGACAACCATGGGCATGTCGATGCAACCCTCTGACCCTTAGTTTCCTCATCTATAAAATAGGATTGATATCATTTGTCCTTCATGGCTCACAGAAGTATCATGGGATCACTGCTTTTTAACTCAAAGCCTTGTGCCTTCATGGACCTGTTAAAATGACCCGCTCTAAAGCCCATGGTGGTCTAGGACTTGCTTGAATGACTTGCCAACCGGACTGTATGAAGAAGAAAATCAAGTCTTTGAGAGGCCACCATGTTTACGAATAAGAGATCTTCAAGAATTGGACAGATATGGAGGAAAGGGAAGATAAGAGTGATTTGAAATTCAAGTATCAGAATATTAAATCATCAGAAGCCTCAACAGATCTTCTCTGGAACTAAAATCTCTTACTATCTAGGTCAATATTTCCTCCAACAAAACTGTTGCATGGAATTTCTTATTCTTAAAAAAGAAAAAATTTCAAATGAAATGATCTTGATTTTTTTTGCTTGTCACATAGAAATTCTTGCAGAATTACTGAAGACTTCATTTAAAATTTCTTGGATCCCTCTTTAGAGAGATGTTTATCATCTAAATCTTCCTCCCAAAAGTCTGAGAAAATGAGATGATTTATGAAATGTTCAACGAATGTCTGTAATATCAATGGCTGTGTTTACAGCCATTCAGTATGATTTCCCTGGGCTCAGTGAGCATTTTCTGGACTATCAACACCTGGTACTGACAGAATTTGAATAGTGTTTTAATCACTCTGTAGTGGTGATGTCAGGGAAGGTTTACACGGTGGTTAGGAAATATGAACCCTGATTTTATCCTAAACTGGCCAACCATTTACTGTGGTCATCAAATCAGTGACTCTCCTTAGGTCTTTGTTTACCCTTATGGTAAATAAGGCAATTCTACAACCTGGGATTCAGATCATTATTTTTTTAAGATTTTATTTATTTATTTGACACACACACAGAGAGAGAGAAAGTGTATGTGAGTGTGTACAGGCAGGGAGAGCAGCAGGCAGAGTGAGAGGGAGAAACAGGCTCCCAATCCCAAGACCCTAGGATCATGACCTGAGCTGAAGGCAGATGCTTAACCAACTGAGCCACCCAGGTGCCCTCAGATCATTATTTTTTGCTGTAACATCTTAATAAAAGGTACCAGCTGGTGGATGGATTTTTACTTTTAGGTTGACTGTCTAGATGTTTCACTTTTTCATTCTGAGCAACTTGCAATTTATGCATATCATAATTTGACTTCAGTATTACTGTAATTATGTATTGTATGTGTTAGGAAATCATTGCTTTGAAACTGAAATTAAACTAATTATAATAATGATTGACATTTACCCTTATTAGTAATGATTACAATGAAGATAGCTAAAATAGGCTTTAGGTTATATAGACATTCCAACTGACAAATCGTAAGCTCACTTGAAGCTCCCTCACCCATTGTGACCCACTAGTGCAAGGGTCAGTAAACTATGCTGCACAGGTCAAATCTAATATGCCACCTGATTTTGTAAGCAAAGTTTTATTGGAACTTAGCCACATTCATTTACCTACCTATTGTTTATAGCTGCATTCATGCAACCTCAGCAAACTTGAATAATTGATCCAGAAACCTAATAACGCCCCAAACCTAAAATAGATATCATAGGGCCTTTACAAAAAAGTTTTCCAATCTCTGTACCAATGTGTCTCTCATCTTAATTGGGAGGTCTGCTCTCCAGAGGAAATTCTCTATCCTTTTGGCTGACATTTAGGGCCTGACTTACCTAGACAAGGGACTTTCCATTTTTCTCTACCATGAATCCCCTATTCAACCAAGATAGTCTCTTTTGTACTTCTTGCAGATAAAATGTTCTCCATCCTACCCTCTCCCCAGCCCCAGATTACAGTTAGTTAGCACAGCAGCCCTAAATAATTCACAGTTATATAAATCCTTGCTTTTCAAAGTGTGGTCCACAAACCAGCAGCATTGACATCATCTGGGTGCTTGCTAGAATCATCAAATCTCTGGCCACAACACAGACCAACTGAATCTCAATCTGTATTTTAAAAAGATCCTCAGAAGAATTGAAACATGATCTAAAATAGTGCTATCCAATAGAACTTTCCACAATGATAGAAATGACCTCTCCCTCCAATGTCCAGTATGTAGCCACTAACCACATGGGAACAGGATATCAAGCAATTGTGACTAGTTTAATGCAGATTCGATTTTTTGTTTTATTTTATTTAAATTAATTTAAATTTATAAAGTCATATTCAGCTTGTAGGGGGGGCTACATATTGTAGAGTACAGCTCTAAACTGTGCTCTCAGAAAAGAATCCCAGATGGGACACTTACAGCTCACTCCCATATTCCATCATTGGTCTGAGCCTGGAAAACAAAATACTTTATGAGACATCCGGCAAGGTCTCTATGGGGCTTGCGGCTTGAGAGAGCTATATGTCAACAAAAGCCTGAGATAGGCAGGGACATTGGCTGTGAGTGGGAAGTCAAGGACCAAATCCTCCAAATGCAACTGTTGGTACCAGGTAGTAACTGAGACATGGGTAGGATTGGGTCTAAGGATGGATCCCAGGAGGATGGTGAGGAGAAGCAATACCAACAAGCTGGCGTATCCAACTGAGAGAGCCAAGCTCAGGTCTGACTCTCCCCTTACCCTAACCACACAGGCTTAAGGACCTGTGCTCCAACCACAAAGACATTTAAAGGCCATCTTCTGCAACAGTTTTATGCATGGTTGCTGTAGCCGAGGCCCTTTGAGGGTGAAGAACTTACACGAGGGTATGCAGGGAGTCAGTGGCAAAGTGAGGGGTGAACCTAGAGCACATCTTTTCACAATCTCACAGGACAGAGTTTCCAATAAAAACAAAGCAGAAGCCCTCTCTGCCCAATCAGGCTCAGTCTACGTCTTAGAGTGCAACGCCTACTCCCACTTTATCCCCAGTGCGCAGAGGCTCCCTCTTTACGTTCATGATCTGAGAATGCTGAGAAATGCTGAGAAAGCTGAGACATGCTCTGAAGTGCCTGATTCTTATCTTTCTTGGCTCAGACTCCATTTTCTAGAAGAGCTCTGCCTTGTCATAAGCCTAATACATTCATTTATTAGGGCTTCCCAAACAAATGATCACAAACTGCTTGGCTTAAAAAAACACAAATGTATTCTTTCATGGTTCTGGAGGCCAAACATCTGAAATGAAGGCCTGTGCTCCCTCTGAAGTTTCTACAGGAGAATCCTCCCTTGCCTCTCCCAGCTTCTGGGATATTCCTTGGCTTGTGGCAACATAACACCAATCTCTGCCTTCAACTTGTTATGGCCTTCTTTCCTGTGTTTTTTCTGTATTTTCTCCTTTCCCATCTATTAAAGGACATCTATTGTCATTGGATTTAAGACCCACCCTAATCCAAGATGGTCTCATCCTGAGATCTTTACCTTACTTACATCTGCAAAGACCCTATTTCCAAATAAGAGCATATTCACAACTACCAGAGTTGAGGATATGGACATGTCTTTTGGGGGCCACTATTCAACTCACTAAACCCTGTGTCCAGGTGTCTTTCCAGAAAGCCCCAGTGCCTTTCTGGAAAGGCACGGCATCCTCCTCTCCTGGCATTTTCCTACTTGTCTTCCAAACACGTTTCAGGGACTCAACAAAGCTGTTCATTGGAGCAGGAATGATAGGGTTTCACTTTAGCCATATACTCTGGAGGCATGGGAACCTCTGGATGCTGCCCCTTTTCTCCTGGCCCTGCCTCCTTGACTTAACCTTCCATGGCTTGCAGAAAGGATATCCCCCTTCAACTGTCCCATCAGTTTGTTCCTAGTCCTACAGTCCTCATTCAGAATGTTCCTATACCCAACAGGAGAATGCTTGAAGACTGCCTCACATTCACCAATATATTGGATGCTCTCTCATTGTCTCCCACCCACAAGCTCTCCATTAAAACTGAATCTCTAGCCCCTAGAGGAGAAGTAGGTCTGGGTCAGGTACTTATAGATCATGATTACGCAGGACTTAGACACTAGTCTGGGGAACTATCCATAGAAGAGAATGAACGAGTCAGAATCTTTCCAAGGAAATAAGAACTAAGAAGCCAGTAGACTGTGCAGATTGCATGGGGATGGGCGTTGCTGCTGGCTGTGAGGTCTTGTACATTCTGAATTGGTGATCATGTTGGGTGACAGCCATGTTGGGCTGTGTGCAAGTCAAGGAAGCTTGCCCAGACCAGGGCTGAGATGCAGAGAGCTGGAGACATGAGACCACTCAGTCTGAGAGTGCAGAAGTGAGAGAGAGTATGATTGAGCAAGAACAAGAATGAGAGAGATGCCTAATAACTTTTCATTTACTCCCTTCCCGTGCTTTATTTGTGAAAGTATCTATTATTTTGCTATAAACATCCTTTTAATTCAAACAAGCCCGAGGGGGATTTTCCCCCTTTTGACCAATAAATAGCCAAAAAACATATATAATGTTACCTTGTAAAGACCAGCCCTATTGGAAGAATATCTTATAAGAAAGAGGCATTCAATTCATTGTTATTGAAAGAACAAACAACAAAAAGGAAAAGGATTGAATGAGCAAACTGTTCTTGGGCAATTGTAATGTAACAAATTGGCATCATGATTTATAAATTAATTGCTTGTGAAATTCATCAGTACAAATTATTCCTCCCCTCAAGAGCCTCATCATTTGTGGATGAGTTGATAAAGTTGTGTTTCTGAATCTGAAATTTGAGGTGACAGTCACAACAATCACAGGAACTTGATTAAGCATCTTGGCAGCTCTACACATTCTTACTACATCTGCTATAGGAGGCTCTGCCAAAGACAGAAAATGAAAATAACACAGAATAGTGCTTGATCTGCGATGAAACTGACCTACCTGAGGCTCAGATTTAGACTTTTACATTTGGGTGATTATTTGTGTTTTGAGGATACACTAGGGCTAAGGTGACCATGAAAATATTTTTCCTGTTCAACATCCTCCTCTTCTCCCCCCAAACATAAATGAGGAGTAGAAAGATTCAAAGGAAATAGCCAACCACAGTAGTGGTAGGTACAAAACTGTTTATATTATCGATGTTTTATGGAAGGGATTGAATGTCAGAGACAAATGGTTTTAAAAATGTTTTGTTTGACACAAAGTTCAAATGCATGTGGAGAAAACTCTAGAATGTCACCTTTTTGTGCCCTGTTTTCAAAGTTCACATATTAGGAAAGCTGGGGAGAAGACAGTTTGATACCTCAGTGCCAGCTTCTTCAATGTGACATTATGTAACAAAGTTAGATACATTAAGCTTTCCATCATGGCAAACATGTAAAACTTCAGAGAATTTGCTAAGCCTTAAATAAATCTTCTATTTTTAGCCTAACTGCTATAATTGAATTTTCTCTTCCCTTTCTCATTCAATCATTATGAGCATCTTTCTATGAAAATTCTTTGATCTCACTGGAAGTCTTAAGAATTGCGAACTGATGAGAAAAGCAAAGATTTAAAAATCCTGAAGACATGGGTTCAAATCTAAACCTTTAACTGAATGTCAATTTCTGGATATGCGAAATTATCGTGGCAAAGTCTACTTACTAATGTGATCAGGAAGAAGAAATTCAGTAGCATTTATCTGTTCTCAAACTTGCGCTCTCCTAACACCTTTTTTCTTAAGTTTTTATTTATTCATTTGAGAGAGAGAGCGAGAGTGCACATAATGGAAGAGGGGAAGGGGCAAAGGCAGAGGGAAAAGCAGACTCCCTGCTGAGCAGGGAGCCAGATCCCAGGACCCTGACTGAGATCATGACCTGAGCTGAAGACAGGCACTTACCCAACTGAACCTCCCAGACACCCCTTATAACCACCTTTTTTCTTTTTTTAAGATTTTATTTATTTATTTGTCAGAGAGAGAGAGAGAGAGAGAAAGTGTGAGCACTGGCAGAAGGAGGCAGAGGGAGAAGCAGGCTCCCTGCCAAGCAAGGAGCCCGATGTGGGACTTGATCCCAGGACGCTGGGATCATGACGTGAGCCGAAGGCAGCTGCTCAACCAACTGAGCCACCCAGACGTCCCTTATAACCACCTTTTAAAATATAGGAATGCCCAGGTTGTCTTCAAGCTGGGCTTATTCAGACTCTGTGAGAGTAGGGCCTGGACATCAATATTTTTTTAAATGCTTTAGGCTTTAAAACCTTGAAGCACCCAGCAGAAAGCAAGAGCAAAAGCCCAGTCTTTAAATCACTCTTAACTTGAGATTTTTAACTTGAGATGTGTGTGTGTGCACGCGTGCGTGTGTGTGTGTGTGTGTGTGTGTGTGTGTGTACTTCATAACTAGCTAACCCATACTGAGGAGGTAGGTTGTAGGGCCTACCAACCAATGAAGCTGTGAGTACCTAATCCCATCCATGTGTTTGGTTAGTAGGATTTTATCAAGTAGCAATTTCAAATGACACTGAATATAATTAATAATTCCTGTTCTAATACCCCTAAAATTACATCAGGAAACTAGGACATTATGACAGACTCTTGATTAAGGGACACTACTTGGGATTAAACTTCCAGGGATACTTCGTTTCCATTGAGATCATGAGGCATATTTCTTTACTGATTATGGGAATCCACACACCGTGATGGCCAGTTTAAAACCATCCTGCAGTTTGGAGCACCTGGATGTCACTATCAGTTAAGCACCCAACTCGTCATGTCAGCTCAGGTCGTGATCTCAGGGTTGTGAAATGGAGCCCCACATCAGGCTCCAGGTTCAGTGGGGCAACTGCTTGAGATTCTTTCTCCCTCTCCCTCTCCCTCTGCTCCTCCCACTTGTACTCACTCACACACACACACACACACACACTCTCTCTCTCTCTCTCTCTCTTTCTCTCTCTCTCTCAAATAAATTTTTAAAAAAACACCCCAAACCAAAAAAACCTCTTGCAACTTGAGCATAGGTGGATCTCTGATTCTATTAACTACGTGGAAAATAGCCACAGCCCATGTTAGACATCCGATTAGTTTGTTGTCATCTTCTCCTTCCCCACAGTCTTTGGCAAACTATAAACTGGCAGGTAAACTCATGGTGGATCCAAGATGGGTGGCCATGGGTTTTTGACATAGGAACTCTGGCCAGAACTGCAGTCTGGGTTTATGGGTTCTCTGAAACTTAGAGACTTCCAGTTTAGCAAGCCCCCAGTAGACAGGTTACCAAAAGGGAACTGAACTGTGAATCTTAAAGAAGATCTCTTCTGATTACAGAAACAAATTAAAATTAAAGGCAGCCTGTTAGAAATCTCGGCTCATCTCCAGTAATATATCATGCATTGAGAGCATCAAGTGTTAGGTGTTGCTGAGGCTTTTGTTTGTGTTCTCTCTTCTTCTCTCCCTCTTCCTCTCTCTCATTTTTACCAAACCAATAGCTCTTTATTTTTAACACCCTTAAAAGAAAAAAGAAAAAGAAAAAAAAAGCACAGTCACTCTCTTTAGGAATATTGAGTTTCTGCATATGCTTTGACACAAGCATGATTCCAAGAGCAAGGCACAGGCTTAAAACTCACCCATGTCCTGCCCACCAGATGTGATTCACAAAATGCTTTTCTGAATCTCAAAAAATTTTAAATGAAATTTAAAAACAAAAGTTATTGCTAGCAGTATTCATCCCTTACTAACAGCTGATCAGCATAAATACACATAGAATCATTTAATCCAAGTGAAGAAACATTCAGTTTCATAAATCAATCTATTGTCATCACTCAAGGGAAATAAAAACCACAGTTAAAATTTTCTAAAACAAATAGTTTTATAATTTCAGTTGCTAGGATAAGACTGTGTTTATATAGCAGTTCATTATCTCAACGCACTGTGCAAATTATTTTACAGCCTTCTTAGTGAATGGATTTGATTGAAAACTGACTGTTATGATAAACACTTTGTATTATCCTCACATTTGTTTACTAAAGGTGTTATCAGCAAATTAGCTAATCGAAACCCCATGTTACTCTATAAACATTGTCTGTGTCTTGACCTTTATCCTGGTGGTTGTAAAATGATTCTACTCTCATGAGCAGGATATTAATTGCTCAAGAAGAGAAGGGAGGAATAAAGGAAGAAACGGAGGGAAGAAGAGAGGGAGAGAAAGGGAGACTGAGAGACGGAAAGACAGAGAGACAAAAAAAATTGCTGAATTTTCTCAATAGACTCTTTTTCTTCTTCTTTTTTTTTTTTAAGATTCTATTTCTCTATTTGACAGAGAGATCACAAGTAGGCAGAGAGGCAGGCAGAGGGAAGCTGGCTCCCCACTTAGCAGAGAGCCTGATGCGGGGCTCAATCCCAGGACGCTGAGATCATGACCCAAGCCAAAGGAGGAGGCTTAACCCACTGAGCCACCCAAGCGCCCAATAGCCTCTTCTAATCTAAACTTGTGAATGTATCTTTCACCCTGTAGTCTACTTAACAGACCTCTCTTCAGAAAATATTTTTTCTTCCTTATATCTTTATCCATGGAACTTCTCTCTCTTTGACCCCTCCCTACTAGCATCTCTCAGTGTTTTATACTACCTCTATCCTACATTCGTGGCTTTTTGTTGCCTTTTTCCTAACTTTTATTCAACACCTTCCACCACTAAGTCCTCTTAGCTCCATTATCTAACTAGCAATAAGTAATTGGTAGATGATCAAACATAAATTCAAGATCTAGTTGACAATGGTGTATCAGCCTTAGTGATGAATTCCTGAGTTCCATCTGGCCAAATTCTTGCTAGTTAAACCCACAGTAGCTTGCAGCCATTTCTAAGACATAAGCCATAGTCATCTTATATGATTAAAGGGTGAGAAACTTGATATCTGCGAGCATAAGCAAAATTGTTTTAAGAAAATATATTTTGTGCTGACAAAGTTCAGGAGGTGGGGAATTAGGATTGGATGGAAAAGAAACTACTCAAAGTTAATAAGCAAGTGTAGGAGACAAACTTCAATAAGGCATAACACAGGATTGTTTAATTAAATTATACAGTTATGGGGAATACTGCAAAAGTAACAGAATGCAAGTAGAGTAATTGTATAGCCTAGCCTACTCTGAATATTATGCAAAGTCACTATGGGAAATCAATAGGACTTAGGCTAAGTTCTAAAGGATGGTTAATCAAAGTGAAAAGGGAGAAAAGATGTGTTCCTAACTAAGGGAATAGCAAGCCCAAGATTCTGAGACTGAGTGAAGCTTGGTAAGTAAGAGACATCACAAGAAAGCCAGAGCACCTTGAATAAAGAAAGCTCAAGAGAAGCAAACTGTGGAGCTGGACAGGGGCCAGCTCTGACAGCCCCTGATTTTTGGTAGAGTAGCAAGGTGACAAGACTTGGATTTTAATAACACTCTGGTTGCACTGGGGAGAATAGGTTGATGTTGGCCAAGGATAAGAATAGAAACAAGGAGACTGGTTAGGATGTTACTGAGGCTCAGGAAGGCAATAATGAATTGGACTTGGGTGATGACTCTGGAAACCAACAGAAGTAGGAGGATTCTGGATGTATCTAGGAAATGGTATCAGATATCTATCTAGGAAACACTTGCTGATGACAAATGGCTGATTCTACCAATTCCACTTCCTAAATAGATCCCAAATCTATATCATATATAAATCCCAAATCTTTTCATTTGTGTGTGTACACGTGTGCATCTGAGGGAGGAAAGAAGGGAGATAAGCATATGGAGTTAGTGAGGTCACTATTTAACTTTGCTGTAAGCCATGGCCGCTACCTCCAACATTAGCTCTAGACTCCATCTTAAGAAGCTTATTGGTCACTAGGGGACTCTGATGGGAAGATGGCTAGATACTGGATAGATACTGACACTCGATTCCATTACTAACACTGCAAAAAGTAATTTAAAGCATGGATTCTACCGCCCATGGTGGCATTACATTTGTATAAAAGGACCAACTAGTATACACAAAGGCAATATTCTTATCTAACACGATTGAAAATGAAGTACACTATCTTATCAAAGACAAATCAAATATAGATTACTAGCTTACCAAAATGAGCACATGACAACATTCTGGAACTTAAATGTTCCCGGGAAATAGGAGAACACAATGGTGTCTATTTCTCGCCATTCGACCTTGGAAAAATTAATTTAAACTCTCTGAACATCATTTGTTTCATCCATTACATGGTGATAATACCCCCCATTTCAAAGAATTCTTTTTTTTTTTTTTTTAAGAGGGGGCAGAGGGAGAGAGAGAGAATCTTTGGCAGGCTCCATGCTCAGCACAGAGCCCAGCATAGGGCTTGATCCTACAACCCTAAGATCAGGATCTGAGCTGAAATCAAAAGTCAGACACTTAACTGACTGAGCCACTCAGGTGCCCCTCATAGAATTCTTCTGTTACTTAAATAAAACAACATATTACATTAGAACTTATATTAAAGCTTTTTGCAGTGGGCATAAAAGAAATGTAGCTGAGACTTTTATCCCAAGAGTCATGATTGTAGATATTAATCATGTATCAGGTAGATAGATACCTGATACCATAATCAAAATTATGTTATAATTTTTCAAACTGGCTGAGAGTTCTGGTTGACTAAATGCTGGATCATCCAGTCTTTACCATGTGTGTTTTCAATGCTGACTGTTGTATTTGGGAATGACTAACTTCAGAAAATTAGAAACTTGGCTGTTTAAAGTCAAGTTTATGGTACATGTTGTGATCTCTGGTCTATCACCACACCTTCCTAAAGAATCCTTAGAATTCTGATTATCTTTGCATTTTTAGTCAATGTCAAATCTACCAAGCATTACCTATTAAGGGAGCTTGTATAATGCTAAAAAGTTTCCACCAGAAATTATAACACTGAATGTCTTATCTTTAGATAATGTAACAAGTCTGAACAAAGATTTTTCAGAATGTATTACGATAATGTAAAGATCATGTATGCATAATTCATGTATCATTAGCCTGCTTATATAGTCAAGATGACAGCTTATGAGTTTAAACTAAATGGGTAATAGTGTTCTCTCTCTAATATATATATATACATATATGTATATATATATATACATATATGTATATATATTTATATACATGTATGTATATGTATATATATTTATATTTACATACACATACATACATACACATTTAACAGTATATCTCTTTATGTAATTATTAAATGTATTATTTCATGTAATTATTAAATTGTGATTATCTTAGTATTTTACATACAAAATGTAAAACAATAATCAAAACTTACATTGGGTATTTGTATTCTGAAGTTTGGATATTTAATGTCAGATTCAAATAAAAAGGTACATTCTTGAGGGGCACCTGGGTGGCTCAGTGGGTTAAGCCTCTGCCTTTGGCTCAGGTCATGATCCTGGGATTGAGTTCCACATTGGGTTGCTTGCTCAGTGGGGAGCCTGCTTCCCCCTCTCTCTCTGTCTGCCTCTCTGCCTACTTGTGATCTCTCTCTCTCTCTGTCAAATAAATAAATAAAATCTTTAAAAAAAGAAAAAAAAGTACATTTTGAAATAGAAAAATGCATAAAGTTTTGTGGATATCCTTTAAAATAAATTTCTATCATATAATTTCTTCATGCTTTTCTGTAAAAAGCCATTCCCACTCTTTTGACTATAGATAACAAATATATAATATAATAAAGAATAATATAATATAATCCAGTTTTTAAAAGAGAAAGGAAAAAAGTAAACCTAAAGTGATTTTTAACTGGAAAACATACATTTTTTATAAAATTATTGGCTAGGTGAGATTACTCAACAAAATAACTAATTTTGAATAGATGTTAGTTCCATGAAGCAATAAATTTTAGAGTCTCCCTCCCTGTCATGTTTGCAAACACCTTCCTACATGTTAGCCCACTCAATGCCCAACTGCCCAACCCTACTTTTTCCCCCAGTGATTCAGGTCTCCTCTCCAATTCCTCCTACACATCAAAAATTCCATGTGCCATTCTCATAAGACTCTGGCCTGACAAGCAGTGGGTGGCAACGGTTATCAATCATGTAAATGATGCTCCTTATGATTTGTCAGGCAACTAAAATGTAACTCCCTCCTAGATGGTATCATGCACACTTCTCTGTTTGGATAATTCTAAGAAATAAAGCTGATACAACTTTCAAACAATGTGACAGGTAGAAATATTTTGAGTCATGTAGGTAACTATCCAGTTTTGGAGAATATGTTGTCTTCTCTTGGAATCTGTGTGAACTTTCATCATCTCCAGGCTTGAACCAGCTAACTTCTTTCTCTAAGCTCAACTGACATATATCTTCTATTCTCTAGACTTCCAATATTATCTTTATAAGAATAATCCCCAAATCTATATTTCTAGATTTAACTTCTAGAATATTCCAGTCTCCATTTCTTAATACTTACTGAACATTTCCACATAGGTATCCTGCTGGCATCTCAAACTCAAAAAGTCTAAAATGGAACTACTCTACCTTCCATATCATCTTAATTTCTTTGCTTTCCACTAATAGAGTTCAATTTTACAGATAGTCCAGCTCAAGATTATAAATGTGGCATTGATTTTTCCCTTTGCTCTTCCATATACATTCAAATACCAAGAGCATTAATGAAGTCAGACATGTAGAAGACAGAAAACCACCACCCCAGTGAACTATGGGTTAGTCAGACTCTGTGTAGAATAAGAGGCCTGATTCTAGCTACCTTATTTTAGGTAGACTATTGACAAATGAAAAGGCATCTAGAAAATGATCAACATTCAGAAACTATATATGAAAACAAGATCTTTGTCACAGTCAGGAGAAAACAGGGTCTATTGTAGCTTATGAGATACAAAATTTCGCTCTGAGAGCAATGATCAAGATGCAAATTTTTAAAAGAAATATCTAGAATTGAAAAAAAAAAAAGAAGTATCTAGAATTGGTTATGACATACATGACTTTTCACCCAGACTGCAAGTTTTAAAAAGCTAGATTATTAGATAAGGAAAGAGAATGTGTGATGCAATTTCTTTGGAATGAGCTGTTTGCCAGTTTCAGTTCCCACATTCCAAACCCAAATCCAGTGTGTGGACTTCCACAGCACTGTGGGGAGAGCTCCAGATGCATTTCCTATATCTAGAGGACAGACAGGCTTGTGCCTGTCATTGGGAAAGTTACAGTGCTCTACAGCTACCTAGCAAATGGGTGTCTGGTCAAGTGTATGGAAAAACCAGGGACTAGATGAATTACCTTCGGAAACAGAACCCGAAGTTATACTGAAAGGTATTGTGACTAAGGGGTGGCCCATGAGGGTGACGGTCACCAACAGAAAAGGATAATGATGTGTACGACCAGGCACTAGAGTTGAAAGAGTTTGACAAAGTAAAGAAATTGCATTAACTAGCTACATTAAGAGAACTGCAGTGAGTGAGTGGACCCAAAGGGGAACTTCTAAATTCCTGTTACTCAAAGCAAGCAAGATCCAGAGCCTAACATGATCTGTATAAGCTGGGAACTTACTAGAAATGTAGAATCTCAGATTTCACTCCAGGCCTACCTAATCAGAATTTTCATTTTAATGAGATCTCCATGTGACTCATTGCACAATAAACTTCTGAGACCTAAGACCCATGGCACGGTGGTACTGGTCAAGTAGGAACTTTTCCTGTTCCCCACTCAACTTTTCTTCCTCCCCCAGCTTAGAGCTCCATGTTTGGAAACACCAGTTACAGAATTGAGAAGATGGCAGTGAACAGAGTAGAAAAGCCTGCCACTCAGCCAGAAGCAGGAGGGTGGAGGGTAGGAAGAAGACTTGCTTCCAATGAATACTGAAGAATCAGTGAATATATTTGATTCAACACTAAAGCACAGGACCAGGTCTATGTTTATGACCTGAAGTGACTATAAAATATTTTATTTCCTGAGATTCACAAGTAGTGTGGTAGGATGGTCCTAGCAGGGAGCAGAGCAGCCTCTCAGAGCAGAATTGAAAGAAAGTGAGAGACAAAGAGGCAGCAACTCTTTGAAGACTATAGTCCTAGACTTTCTGGTTCCTAGTCCACACTGGTAACACTTGTCTTTTAATATTTGGATGATTATCGTGTGAAAAAAAAAAAAAAAACACTGAACACTGGCCATTTGGTGGACATTACTAAGTGAGATTTTGCTTAGCGTTCTATAAGGATCTTCTAGAATTGCTAACAATTGCTAACCAGAAAAGAGATCCACACTGTCCTACTACAGAATGGCTCAACTAGAGGCAAAAACGATGCTCTAATGCCAGATGTTATATTGAGACTTTCTCCTTTGGGTGGAAGTAAGGTTTATGTTAGATCTTAGGGTTTATCATTTATGCTGTAATGCTGTCATGCCCTGGGGGATTAGTAAAATCTGTGGGACTGTCTGCCAAATAGTATCAGTGACCAAAACTATTATTTAGGCTTCTTGACTTTTCATCTCTATGGCTCTTTACATTTTTTAGTCTCTTCCCTTAGTGTTGGTTTGTCAGTTATTAGATCTCACTTGCTTCCCACTCATTCTTAATTTGCTGTTCCTAATTGTCTGTGGGTTGCAAAAACATATGGCCCAGCTTGAGAGAATTATGTACAAACAAAGTAAACAAGCTGTGCGTGTGAGGTCCTTTCAAAGAGAATTTGGTTTTGTGTCACCAACCTGGCCACTGGGGCTGTCTTCTCTGCTTATCTTCTGGTTCCAGTTAACCTGTTCAATAGGGAAGTTGTGAAGGCAACTGATGGGCACCTGTGCATGCAGCCAACCATGGGGACAGTGCTGGTTTAAGTTGCTCTGAACATCCTTACAGTGCAGATAATTTAGTATGTGAATCACAGTATGTGATCTCCGGGTACAAATCCAGATTCTGCTTGTGGAAGCCAATATCACAGGAAGATCCTTATTCTCTTCCTCTCTAAAACAGGTAATTATACTTATTTTGCAGGGTTGTGGGAAGTAAATGAGGCAACATTTACAGTGCACCTGGCCTGTTTAGGTAACCCAATAATTTTTAGTTCCCTTTCCCCACTTAACTTTACCTTTTCTCAACTCTTGGCACCACAATGCATGTGGGATATAAATAAACTGAGGTAGCTGTAGAGGGATGCAAAACCAAGTCTTAAACATAGTGGTTCAAAGAAATGTTTCAAGTGGTTCAAAGAAAACGTTTGCTCTGAATAAGCAAAGACCCAGCAAAGAACTGTGACTGCAAAGATTTGAAGGACAGACAAGGGGCACAGAGAGAAGAAATTCCTCCTCTTTACTTTTGGATTCGATCCTGAGCTGTCCATCCCCATGGCTACCACCTCATGCCAGGCAATCACCGCCTCTCATCCAAGCCCCTGCAGCCTCCTCCATGCTGGTCTCCCTGACTCTTCCCTTGCTCCATCTGCCTCCAGTCCATTCTCCATACGCATCCAGAAGGACCTTTTAAAACCACCAAGCTGGCTGTGCCCTCCCTCTTCAAAATTCCCCAGGCCCCGTTTGACAAAAAACAAGCTCCTTAGCACCTGAGAGTGTCTGTGACTCTCATGCAAGCTCATTTCTCACTTCTTCCTCAGGTTTTCTCCCACCTGCCAATCCCCCTCGCTTGCACACACCTCACATTCACCAAAACCCAGCCACGTGAATTTCCTTAGAGATGTTTATCTGTCTCACTCTCTTCATGCCTGTCTGCCTGGGATGTTCTCCAACTTGCCCATGCAATGAAATGCTTGACATCGACTCATCTTCTCTGAGAAGGCTTCCTGTTCTGTTCCCTGCCCCACCTTGTAACCACAGAATTAAGCACTCCCTGCACTACTTCTAGATCTCTACAGTCAGCAGTGAGTTCTATTTCCACAGTTACCTGTGTGTCACTCCTCTTGGCTACAAGCTCCCTCTCTACGCACATTTCGTCCCTTTCTCTAGTGCTAGCCCAGGGCCGGGGGGTCATCATGTCAACACCATAGCACTTAAACCTCACAGATTGAGCTGTTAGCAAGATTCTCAGCAGTAGACAGAATCATCGTGGTACCTTCCACCTTAAAGATTTACTATCTTCTGGTTATTATGGTATCTTTTAAATTTATAAAACCAAGTGGCTGAGTTTCTTTAATTTGAAAATGCTACCACAAATTGGAAGGATTAGGTCAGAATAGAGCTGCTCAGTTTTAACGTATAGAAGAATCACCTAGGAAATCTTGAAGTACGGATTCTGGAGGTGCCTGGGTGGCTCGGCCAGTTAAGAATCTGGTTCTTGATTTTAGCTCAGGTCATGATCTCAGGGTCCCACGATCAAGCCAGAAGTCTGCTTGAGGATTCTCTCTCCCTCTGCCCCTCCTCCTGCTCATATATCTCTGTTTCTGTCTCTCTCTCAAATAAATAAATAAATCTTAAAAAAAAAAAAAACAAAACTACAGATTCTTAATCAGGAGGTCTAGTGTGACGTCTGAGACTCTGACTCTCACGAGCCCCCAGGGGAGGCTGGTGATGCTGATTCATAGACCATCTTCAGTGACTAGGATTTATCAATTACATCAAATTCAAGTGGGGTTTACAGGTCAGGCTTAGGATAAAACTGAAGCACAAAATGTCTAAGTCAATGTTTTAAAAATCTAAGCCAAAAAAAAAAAAAAAAAAGCCCAAAAAAACAAAGAGAAACAAAAATCCATTCAGTTAAGGTGTCCATGATAGAGAAATAAGAACTGCTTTCCAAAAATGATATTTTAATGTCACACTTCAGAAAACTGAATCTTGAGTAAGGCAGAAAATTTGAAACATGTCTATGATATATAAACCTGTTAAAAAGCACTTTTGATTGATTGATTTAAATAATTCTTTTCATGGAGTTGGCAGACTATGTGTGGAGGTAGAAGTTCAAAGAGATTAAGAAGCTGAAAAAAAATGTTACTGAATGTTAATTTCCAGCCATTAAACTTAAAGCTTTTGATTTCAGTAGAAAAGAAGTTCAGTAAATTACTTGTTTTTAAAAAAAGAAATAGAAATCCGTCTCCTCCAGAGGTTTCTATGGTTTCATTTAATACTTTTGCTATTAATAAAAACATAAAAAAGGGTTTTGAAACACAATGGACACTAATTAGGAGGAGAATAACAAAAGGTTGAAATAATTTAAACACTGAAGAATTGGTTTACGCTCCTTGGGTCAATGACTTATAAACAAGAAAAGCTGTGCAAAGTATTATTCATTTATGTTGCCAGGTATTTAAGTGATAAAGAAACACTTCCAGATCTTTGGCCTTGGAAAATCTTTACCTAGACATAAAGAGATAGGGAGCTATATACCTTATCAGGCTGGAAAGACAGAGAAGTCTGTAAACTCTTTCTGAGCACAAGAGCTCATACTCCTTTCATCAGGCACAATTCTATGAATTAACTCCAACTATAAACATCTCTCATAACACTTTAGTCAGCAATACTGACAATATTATTTTAAGATGTCCTCACATGGATATAAGGACGTGTCACAATATCCAAAGAACAATGCAAACATTTATGGGAAAACGTCACATGCTGCCATCTCTCACCAGTGGTAAATGTGAACTTCATCAAAAGATGTGTACTTTGCACATTGTTCTGGAAGCTGTTTCTAAAAGACATCACTATTGTTCTGTTCTTACACAGATCAATTGATACCACAATGGGTTCTCTACTCCAGGAAGAAAGTATTTATTTACTTACCAGAGTCGTATATGTTTTCTCACAGTGGTTTGTTGACATCAACAAACACGTTCACTATGGGATTCCAGAATAAAATCCCCCTCCTCTTTAAGCCCAACTATACTCTATATGCCTGTAATGAATCCTGTCATGACAATGCCAAGTGTGACTCTGTTCCAAACTTCTGTCATCTTCTTTGGAAATCCTTCCAAACCCAGGGCCAGGAAACAATGATTATTTCTAAAGAGACTGAATTTACTTAATAGCATCCTGACAGATGGAAAAACCAAGAATGTTTACATAAGACCACATGAGATTTCAACTGTAGATATTCCCAAAACACTGATTTCATTTAAAAAAATAAATAAAAATAAGACCATTTCTTCACTAAGATAAATACAAAGCAATCCCCTTTATTTTTCTCCAACACCTAAGTCAGAAAATTAGAAAGAACTTCTTTCCTAAAGGATCTGTCCCAGAAGGATAGTCTATCAAAATCATGAAAATATGAGCCCTGCTTCTGCCCTGTAAACTGTGATGCTTATACAAGTCATATTTTTTCCATTAGAAAACATGGGTGTATTTTTACTCTCTGAAAACAATCTTTTTCATTGTTTTCTTTTTTTCACTTTCCAGCAGAAGGGATTAGCATGTGTCTGTCATTCCTAGGAGTGGCATTAGCATGGAAGCTTATTAGCTTAGTTAGCTACAGCCAACTAAGGAGGGCAAAGCCATAAATTCAGTCCTGGGAGAGAGGAGGAAAACACAGTTTGAACTTCACAGCCTAAACTGTCTGGTCAAATTTAAACACCCAGATCTGCTCTTTCTAAATTTATTCAGCACCTAACAATCAATGGGCTTCTCCCCAGGGTAGCACTGAGTCCGCTGAAGGTGGCCTAATGACTCTCAACCACTGCCC
>NW_019154123.1:4896502-5110761 GCF_002288905.1 Enhydra lutris kenyoni
CCTAGGGTGCTGATGCCCTGAATGTGGTCTGGGACCTTGCTTTGGAAAACTCTGCAGTCACTGGTCTGTCCAAAATCACATGTGTTGGGAACCCAAATGGCTGAAGAAGACAGTAAATGCAGCTCATGACAGAGCTAGGTCCCCACTGAACAAACAATTTGAAGAATGATCATCTAGGAATACAAACACATAGGACAGATCAGAGGGAGAAATAGCTCTTATTGCCTAGGGTGCTGATGCCCTGAATGTGGTCTGGGACCTTGCTTTGGAAAACTCTGCAGTCACTGGTCTGTCCAAAATCACATGTGTTGGGAACCCAAATGGCTGAAGAAGACAGTAAATGCAGCTCATGACAGAGCTAGGTCCCCACTGAACAAACAATTTGAAGAATGATCATCTAGGAATACAAACACATAGGACAGATCAGAGGGAGAAATAGCTCTTATTGATTTAGATCAAAAAGTACTGCTTAGAAATGAATAATATGCTCTTTTTACCCAGTCCTCTGCCTTAAAGATTTTCCTAATTAGCAAACCCAGAGAGAGCTGTCAGTTTTGTGCAGAACTGGAGCAGTTGGTTTAAGCTTTACGAATCAACAGTTCCAGGAACTGTTGGACTAGAGGTATAAATAGAAAGCAATAACAGAAGCAATATATCATAAGAGTTAAAGCAAAGTATTTTAAACAATTTATTATCTTGGCGTGGGGGAAGAGTGGGTGGTAGGTGTAGACTCAGAGATTTGCTCTGCTTACTTTTATCATAGCTGCAACAATCAAAGGAAATGTCTGGATTTCCGGATGTTCCTCAGAAATTCTGGTCTTAGTGAATTAAGAAAGGTTGTATGCAGGAAGTTGATATGTACCTATCTTTGCCATCTGCTATTTTATCAGTGCAGCTTCGTTCTTTTACTCTTCCTTTTTTTTCTTTTCTTTTCTTTCTTTTTTTTGAACAAGAATCAGTAATGGCTACTGTCTATAGGAAGAATGGGGGCTTATAGGTGGGAGGAGAAGAGTTGGGTCAGGGTGAGGGAGGGAGGTGGGCATGGGGTTATAGGTGGGGTTGGAGTTATAGGTGGGGCTATAGGAAGCACCAACTAGAAGGAAGAAGGAGTTAAGTGATCCATTTCCATCTTAAGCCCAACTTTTTCTGAGACTTATCCTTCCCTGTTTGATTGGTGGTTGGAGTTGTCAGGATTAAGGTGATAGAATAGGGCCTGTGATGGATACTTAGGTTGAGTTCACCAAAACACCCCCTGAGACAAGGATGTGCCACTTAGCAGGTGAATGTGTCATTTAGCAGGTGATTTCAGGTCAGCATCATAAGGAACAGGGCCTAGTCCCTCCTGAGGACCTTAATTATGTAGAATACACTTCAGCATTGTCCCAGTTGAGGCGTGAGGCAGCTGGGTTATTTTTCCACCAACTTCCCTCAGTTACTGGTTGAGGATGGTTCCCAGGAAGTGTTAACTCCTAAGCATTTCTGGTCTGCCCCAAGCGCATGCGTGGTGGACTTCCACAGCCAGAGAAAACCCTCCAGGGAAGAGTCACAAGAACATAGTGGTTGGGTTGCCCAGAAATGTGGGAGCTGGAGCAATATGAGTAAAGCACCGTTAGTAACAACCACAAGGGGAGACACAGAGTAGGCATATCCAGATAGGAGATTCTATTTGCACATAAAGAATCAAAGAATGTCTTCTGTTGAGAATAGGTGTTTGACTTAAATTCATTTTTTTGTTTTTCCATTTTTAAAAATGTGCTTTCTAAAGGCATACTGTACAGCACATAACACAGAGTATGGTGACTATAGTTAATGGTACTACATTGCAGTATGGTGACTAACATAACATCAAAAAAATGGTACTATTTTGTATATTGAAAAGTTGCTAGGAATAAATCTTAAAAGTGCTCATGACAAGAAAACGTTTTGTAACTATGTATGGAGACAGATGATAACGAGTCATATTGTGATGATCATTTTGGTGTATACAAATATGGAATCATTATGTTGTACATCTGAAACTAATATATGTCAGTTACACCTCAATTTTAAAAAATATATATTTTTGTAGCCAACCTGTTCTGTGGTTTTCCCCATGGAAAAACCCCATAGTCAGCTATATATAGTATAATATAGACTATAATGTAACACAATATGTAATCTATTTCATAAACAGCTGCCATGGTAGAAAGTGGAAGCCACCTTATTCTGCTGTTTACCTAACAGCTCCTTCAGTACCACCATCATTCTAAATATTATGTTGATGATACTAATATTTAATAACAACTAGATTGTTATTTTTGAAAAAATACCTAAGAACATCCTCTCAGTAGTTTCCTAGTGGAGAGTCATGGCTTCCTCCCATAAGGACTGCCTAGTTATCATTTTTAGGTTTTCTTTCTTCCACAGTTAGCTTTGTAATTGTAGCCTGGGAAATAAACTTCAGCTTCTTCCTTCATTCCTTCCTTCGTTTATTTGTTTTTATTTGTTTTTAGGTTGAAGGAGTTGGAGAATTGAAAATCATCTTTGGGTTTCTCTGAGTTTCTAGTTTCAATCTAGGTTTGGGATGGAGATTATTCCAGGCTTCCAGCCTTCTCCTAGGGCTTCTTACTGATAGCATTTGCATTGCCTGACTGTGGTAATATCATCTGTTTCCAGGAGCTGTGTGTGAGGTGCCAAGGAGTGGAAGGTTGGCTACTCCGCAGTTCCTTTGGGTGACCGCCTAGAGTTTTGTGTAGGCTCTGGAATGGGTTATTCCCTTGCTGCTGCAACTCTAAGCCTGTGTTATGGAACGAATTGCCAAGGCAGTGCTGGGCTAAGACAGATAGAATAGGGAGATAAGTCTGAGGAGATGGCTCAAATAATCCTAAACCACACCTGAGAGTACCCTAGAGGATGCACTGGAGGGAAGAAGTCCAATATTAGACCCGCAAGTGGAAATTTCCTGAAGGACTCCATTTACCATTAACAGCTTGGTTTGAATGGAAATTCCCCAAAAGACTGAGGGTCTTAGTAGAGGTCCATACCATTTGGAAGGTTGAGTTTTAGTGCAATGGTTAACCATGTCACAAAAGTCAGATCATAGTAATCCCCCTAATTCCCTGCAAATCCAAAAGGTTTAAAAGCTTCTATGATATAATGACTCCAGTTTCCTCATGGATACTCGGTATAAAGCAGCTTGAATTAACCAGAGTTATGGGGATTTGGTTATTCTGCTGCATTTAATTTTCGTGGTTACAAAATCTTCACGTTGTTTCAACAATCAGAATGTTTTTATCTGCTTTTCCATAATAAATATCTTAAAAGTAGGCATGTTTTATTATTTCTGTGTTTAAAATTGATCATTCCAAACCTACTTTTCACCATATACTATTTTGGGTGCAATTAGAAAGGCAATAGAATGTTAGATCCTGAATAGATACTAATGTGAGTTCATTTTCATGATTTATTCTTTCTTTAAAACTCTAGATAATTAAGGGTTAGTATTAGTACAGTTATGATAAATTGAGGGTTTGCTATGGTAAATTTACCTTATGCTCATTTGTCCTTGTGTATGAATTTCTTTAAATGTGATTTTAGGAGTCTCTAAATCTTGCTTTGGTTCATGGATCAGGTTATACTGGATAGCATTCAAAGGCAAGGCCCTAACTTTAATTAAGTGCAGCAAATGTCTGCTGTAAGTCTGCATGCCAGGCACTTGACCTCATTTCTTTTCTGCCTTTCCATCTTACAGGGTTTAATCCCTTAGAAAGCACTCAGTACATGTTCTTGGTGGACACACAAGACAACGATTAGAACCATCCTTTTGGTATCCATAATTTGTCACCTTCTCTTTTATTTATAATTCTCATGAAAATCTTCCCAAGTCCAAATATTGCCCAAATTGTCTTTCTGTCCTCTGCTAGAGGGATTATTATTTTCTTCCATCAAATTATCATAGCACTTTTGGATGCCCAAGATTAATGGTCAGCCCCAGAGGGATCTTCTCACTGTCCACAGCTAAGCCCTGGCAATGTAGAAAGATAAGTGCTTGAAAGGAAGGAGCTGCTCCTTTTATAAATTCTCCTGGTACCTAGACAGGGTATACTAATACTGAGGCACACTTAACTTATTCAAAAAACTAAGGAAAAATCTTCTCCCCACCCCCGCCGTTCTCTAATGCCAATGTGAAGACTGTAAGTGAGCATGATTTGTGGACAAAGCCTATATAGGAAACTCAAAAAGCAAAACAGTTCCACTTACTTGGTTGAATTATGTATAAATTTCTTTTGAGAAGAGGTATTCAAGTCTATTAGTAAGAGGTAAAAATATAATAATCCCATCTCTGCTCCCAGGAAAGAATAATCACAAAGGTCATAGTATAAAGCCCCTTTATCCATAAAGGGTGCTTTCATGAGTATTCATAAAGGTAAACTAGTTATTTGGAACTTGAAACACACTGCCCTATAAACATGATGTGTAAACAGCAGTGTTTTCAGGTAGGAATTCCTCCCCCAAAATTCATGGAAAATTGTTTCCAAATTCCAAATACTAAAAATAAAAAAATAAAAAAAAAATTAGGAAAATAATCTAAATTTCCCTGCAAGAATTAAACCTAATAATCAACATAGAGACCTTATTGGTTCTAAAGAATATACACATATCAAGTTAAAAGCAAGAAGTAAAGGTAGACATGTGAAGTTGAAGGTCAAGATCAACTTTTTCAGGAACAAAGACAAGGTTACATAAGAGAAATGATTCATCTAGTTAGTCACCCAGGCTTGCAGCTGCTGCCATATCGTGTGTTCATAGCCTACATGAGCAGTATATCTTACAAAAATGCTATGAAAAGTGTTCCAATAAACAAATTTAAGAGATAAGGCTTTAAAATGGCAGTTTAGGCACATGATTTGGTGGGGTGCTTTCAACATTGCTAGAAGATATAAATGTTACATTATTTGAATACTGATAATGTTCATTAGCATTTTTAAGTATTTAAAGTATTTAAATTTTCACTGTAGGCTATGGTTCTTAGTAAGTAACTTCCAAACTTATTAATTCTTATTTATTAATCAAATATTTCTAGAAGTCCATAATGATGTTTTAAGAGTATGAAGAACATTGGATATATTTTAAGAATGACATAATTTTGGAAATTCCTATGAATTCTGATTTCTTATTCCTAAGCCTCAGATATTAATGTATTTCTGGAATTTAGAAACATAACAGTAACAATAGAAAGAAAGAAAATATTTAAAGATTTATTTATTTATTTGAGAGAGGAGGGGGATGGGGCAGAGGGAGAGAGAGAATCTCCAGCAGATTCCTGGCTAAGCATGGAACCCAAAACAGTACTCAATCTCACAACCCTGAGATCATGACCTAAACCGAAGTCAAAAGTCAGAAGCTTAACGGACTGAGCCACCCAGGCACCTCAAGAAAGAGCATTTTTTTTTTAAAAAAAAGGAAGTGACAATGGGAGATGTGACACATTAACATTGGATATTAACATCTTGGCTTAAATTAAATTATTAGAACTCTAGCTGCAGGGTCCCAAACCACCTTTACTTTTTTTTTTTTTTAAGATTTTATTTATTTATTTGACAAAGAGAGATACAGCAGGAGAGGGAACTCAAGCAAGGGGAGTGGGAGAGGGAAAAGCAGGCTCCTGCTGAGCAGGGAGCCCAATGCTGGACTCCATCCCAGGACTTAGGGATCATGACCTGAACCAAAGGCAGGAGCTTAATGACTGACCCACCCAGGTGCCCTGAACCTTTACTTTTTTAAGAAAACACTTTAACCTAATTGTTTCAGTGTCTGCCTCTCTCATAGCCTTTAAGCAATGTCGAGGATAGGAGTTTAAGAGTTATGTCATTTCCTTCATCACTATATTCCCTAATACCTCACACAAAGCTAAGCATATGACAGTTGCTCAGTAAATATTTCCAGAATGAAGGCTAGAGAACACATGAGCAAAAACAGAAGTATGAGGAGAGTAGTATGTAGATAGTGAAGGTGTGGGAAGTGAATATGGGACTTGACCTGGGTACCTGGACTGGAGAGGGGAAGGAAGAAGATGTGTGCATTGAGTAAAACAAAGGAAAACCTCAAGCAATGTGAAAATATTTGCCACCTGAGTACAAAGGACAGTGCTCTTGAAAGAATAGATGAGAAAGTTGCTCAGAGAGGTATCCCATACTTCACAACACTATCTGGAACAGCTCCAAAGGATCCAAACCATCACCTTGCTTCAATAAAACCCTCTGCCTTAGGGAATTTGAGTCAGCACTCTCTCAGCTCCCACCTCCAACCAACCAAATGCTGAACTGGACCAGGTAACAAACAGAATTGTGAAGACTTTACAAAATGTTCTCCTTGGATTCATTTGAAAGCAAAATCTTTAAGACGACAGAATAGATGCCAAGGTTAGAATCCGTTGCCTTCCTATCCCATTTACCTCTTAGTGACAGGGTTGTAAAGTTAGATTAAAAGTGACTGGAATTTTAAGTTTGGGATTTCAGCTCAGGAGAATTTTTTTCATATGCCAAAAATTAATGACTTAGATTGGATAGTCTAGAGAGTAGAGAAGCAATTTAAGCCAGTTGGAGATGAAGGAAAATACTGTTTAAAGCCAACAGAGAGAGAGAGAACTAGATCTTAACAGCCTAGTGAATGCCAGTCTCAAAGTACAAACCTCACCCTCCAGGCCACTACCACTCAACATGTGGTCCATAGATAAGCCGCAGCAGCATCTCCTTTCAAAATACAGAATTTGTTGCCCTGGACCTTCTCAGTCAGAATCTGAACACTGTCTCTGGTGAGATGCCCAAATTATTTTAGTTTGCACTAAACTTAGAGAAGTACTAATCTAAGAAATGTAGAGTCATTAAGGTTTCCTATGGGGAAGTCTCAAACTCACTTGTGTTTGGAATGGGGATTATAGAGGCTGGATTAGGAGACTAGTATGGAGGTAGAGAGAAGTTACAAGGATGTTACAAGAGTTTAGTCATGAAATGATGTGGGCTTGACCATCAGGATGAGGTGGGAGAAAATAAAAGAAAACATCTAGATTTAATATATATTTAAAAGGTAAAATCAGCACAATTTGGTGACTAATTAGATATGGGTTGTAGAGATTAGAGAGGTGTGAAGTAAAGTAGGTAGATACCTAGGTTGTCTCCCAGGCAGATTGAAGTGGCAAATGATGGTACAACCCTCTTCAAGCACAAAAGTACAGAAAAAAATACACATACAGAAAGAAAAAGTCATCATTTTAGCTTTGGACATGTTGACACCTTAGGCGCGCTAGAAATAAGTGGAAATTCTGGTTAGAAAACTTTACAGCATCATTGTGAGAATTAAATAAGGCATTGTAGCAGAAAGACATGACAAATCATAAACCACTATAGAAATACATATAATAGCATTTTAAACAAATTTCAGACTTTATTTTCTCTGTGTTTTTTAATATTCTGTTTTTGGTAAAGTAAGACATGATTAACAGGCTTGATTGCTGTCCTGGTAAAACCTTAATTTGGAGTTTAACGGCAGACAGAAAGCTGAAAACCAGTGATAAAGTCAGGAAGTAAGAAACCTAGAACATGGGGAATAGTGAATGGTTGTTTCAGTGTTGACTGAAGGAGAAAATATGTACATAAACAGAAGTCACTGATAGTATGTGGTGTAGCATTACACTGTTCAGTGTGGTAGCAACTAGCCACATGTGGCTATTGAGCACTCGAAATGTCACTCATCAAACTGAGTTGTGATGTAGGTGAAAAATATGCATGGGAGTCTAGACTTAATATAAAAAAGAATACAACATTATTGTTAATGTATTATTAACATTGATTTCACCTGTTGCTTTCCTATAGGGGGCTCCCATTTTTGAACCACATTGTATTTCTATTTAACAGTACTGGAATAGAGCATGACTATGAAATAATTATTGAGTCCCTTTGTTCTTGCTTCTCATTTTGCACATACCTTCACCTGTGTCATGTGGACTGGCTTGCCAAAGTTTTCCAGCTCTATCTTGATTTTCTTCTTTGCTCATTTTTTGCCACAGGAAGTAGTGTAAGTAATAGAAGATGGTCTAAGTTTGCCAAGTTTTCTTGAACAGATCTTCTGCCCTCCTCCAGCATAGCCTGTTCCTTGATTTGTCTGCCACCATAAGTGATCTCTTGAAATTGGGTCAAGGTGATGAGAGTTGGAAGGAATCCTCAGGACAATCTAATCCTATGCTCTTCATTTATCGATTAAAAATCCAGAGGTCCAGAAATGTCAGTAAGTACACTTAAATTGTGTTTTTTCCACTATCTAACACTCTTCCCCCAGTTGGACACAGTTGACCCAGAGTTTTGTCTTCAGAGACATGAGGCTGCACAAAGATGTAGGAGGGGGTACAAATGCAGACCTGAACACTTTCTTGGAGATGATGGGAGAAGAGTCAAAGAATTTGTTTTATGAAACTTCTGATTCACCTAGAAAGAGTTTGCTTAGAAGAGGGGAAATTAATCATTTATACAGTGTGGGAGAGATTTGGGGGAGAAATGTGGGAAGAGGGACAGGGATCCAACAAGAAATGAATAAAAATTTTCCATGCTGCAGTGAAGGCTTTGTCTCCAACCATACATCATAGTAAGTTGTAGGTGTCCAAAAGAAAATGTTACAAAAAGAAACATGTAGAAGTCTTACTGCCCTGTATTTTCTCCTTCAGATAGAACTGATAATGGCTAGTAGCATTTAATTTGGTTATAGACTGGGAAAACATGTGACACTTCTGTGATCTACCAGTTATTCAATATCATAATCAGACAATCTTTCCCCTGATTGGAAGAAACTTTGGAAATATAAAGCATAGTAATTTGTTAAGGCTGCTGTAACAAAGTACCACAAACTGGGTAGCTTAAAACAACCAAAATGTATTGTCTCATAAATCTGGAGGCTAGAATTCTGAGATCAAGGTGTCTAGCAGGGCATGTTCCCTCCAAAACCTGCAGGGCCAAATTTTTCCTCCCCTCTTTTTAGCTACTCCTGGTTTACTGGCAATCCTTTAGGATAAACTAGGTTTATCCTTTAGGATAAACCTAAACAGAATGACTTCATGCTAAAATAAAAGATTCAAATAAGGCCTGGAGTCTTTTAACATAATAGACAAAATGTCCAGGGTACAGTAAGAAAAAAAAAAATCACCTGTCAGACTGAGACATAGCACTTCAATCTTTGGCTGTATGATCAGATGATGCCCCTCCTCCCCCACCCCCCATATATCTGTATCTCTGTGTCTCTTCCCTTCTTTGCATCACCACAACAGTTCTCCTGGAGTAAGAACTTCACCCTATTCCAATAGGACCTCATCTTAAATAATTACAACTGCAATAATCCTCTTTCCAAATAAGGTCACACTCTCAGGTACTGGGGATTAGGACTTCAGCATATCTTTTTGGAGGACACAATTCAACCATATAAGGATGTTCCATCTCTGTGGATACATTATATTTGAGTAGAAAGCTTACTTAAGACTTTGGATCCAAAGAAGATGCCATAAACCCACATCTTCCTGCTCCTCCCTGCCTAGAAAAACTACAGGCCTTATAGGTTAAACCCTGGAAATAAAAAAAAAAAAAAAAAAAAAAAAAAAAAAAGAAAGAAAAAAGAAAAGAAAAGAAGAAAAGGGGAACTCTAAAATGTGTTAGGAAGATGGCAAAATGGGAGGAAAAACACAGAAGCAGGATGTCTTACATTTTTCCACCAAACAGATGCAGACCATACATTTTCCAACCCCAAACTAGCAAAGGAAGATGGTTTACTTTGGCTCACTCCCCCTGAAGACCAAATAGACCCTCTGACAACACCAGGTAACTGTCTAGTACCATTTCAAATGGGACTCAGTTGGGAGCTCCACTATCAAAAAATGACCAGGAGAAGCACATTCTTTTCCACTGGGCCTGAGACTCCCCTCTCCAACCAAAAGAAACTGAGGGGGCCCAGCAGCACTAAAAGGGATCTCACCAAAACAAGGCTGATCCATATGTCTCATTGCTTCCCTAGGCCTGGGACTCCCCTTCCCCACTAGAATCATGGGATAGCCAGTAGGCACCTTTATGGGAGATCTTGCCACAATAAGCTCCTGGCCCAAGAAATGCTCTTCATCTCCCACAGGCAGGAATAATATCTTTACTAAAAGACCCTGACCAGGGAAGCCTCTTTCACCTCATAAGCCTGAGACTTCCCTCCCCAGTGAGAGAAACTTGCTAGCTGAGTATGTAGGAACCCCTCTCACACCTTAGGCAGTGTCAGTGGGGACCAAAAGTGTCCCAGTAGCACCAGATAAGCAAACCAAAATAATACTACAAACACTTTAAAAATGAGACTGTCATTGGGACCACAGCCCATAAACGTAGGCCAGGGCCTTCAGGATAAACCTAAGCAGAATGACTTCATGCTAAAATAAAAGATTCAAATAAGGCCTGGAGTCTTTTAACATAATAGACAAAATGTCCAGGGTAGAGTAAGAAAAAAAAATTACCTGTCAGACTGAGAACCAAGAAAATTATAAGTTGAATGAGAAAAGACAATCAAATGATGCCAATACTGATATGAATTAAATGTTGGAATTATCTGACAAGGATTTTAAAGCAGCTGTCATAAAAATGCTTACACAATCAAGTACAAATTTCCTTGAAATGAATAAAAAAATAGAAAATCTCCACAAAGAAAGAGAAGTTATTTTAAAAACACCAAGTAGAAATTATAGAACTGAAAAATACAATAAGAGAAATTAAGAAAATCACTGCATGGACTTTAAATAATAGAGTGGAGATGACATAAGATAAAATCGGTGAATTTGAGGACATAAAAATGGAATTTTTGCAATCTGACAACATTAAAAACAATCTAAAAAAAAAAAAGATGCAAAGAACTTAGGAATCTCTGGGACAACAACAAAAGATCCAACATTTGCATCATTAAAGCTCCAAAAGGAAAAGAGAGAGGAGACTAGAAAAATATTCAAAGACATAATGGCTGAAATCTTTCCTAATTTGGTGAAAGGCACAAACCTATAGATTCCTGAAACTGAAAGAACCTGAAAAAACAACAAATCAAAAGAAATCTGGTTTTATTAGTTTTCTAGAGCTCCTGTAATGAATTACCACAAACTGCAACAACAGAAATTTATTCTTTTGCATTTCTGAAGGGCCACAGTACAAAATCAAGATGTCAGTAGGACAATATTCCCTCTTGGCTTGCAGGTGAATTCCTTCTTCCAATTTGATGGCTTCAGGCACTTTTTGGCTTGGGGCTGCTTAACTCTAGTCTCTTCCTCCATCTGCACATGGCCTCCTCAGTGTCTTCATCTCTCTCAGACTCTGTCTCTCTCAGACTCTCTGTTTCTTTCCAACTCTCAGATTCTGTCTTTCAGTCTCTGTCTCAGTATGTCTCTCTATGTGTGTCTCTGTCTCTGCTTCTGTGTGTGTGTGTGTGTGTGTGTGTGTGTGTGTGTGTGTCTGTCTGTCTCTCTCTCTACGTCACTGTCTCTGTCTGTCTGTCTGTCTCTCTCTCTGAATCTGTCTCTGGATCTGTTTCTCTCTGTTTCTGTTTCTGTGAGTCTTTCTCTCTGTCTCCATCCTTCTGTGTATATCTCTGTCTCCATCACCCTGTGTGTCTTTCTGTCTCTGTCTCTCTCTCTAAATCTCTGTCTCTAAATCTATCTGTCTCTCCCTCTGTCTCTCTCTCTGTTCCTCTCTCTACTCCTCTCTCTCCCCTGTGTTTCTATCTCTCCATCTCTCATTCTCTCCCTCTCTTTGTTTCCCTCTCTGTTTCTCTCTCTCTCTCTCTGTATGTGTGTGTGTGTGTGTCTTTCTCTTTGTCTCTCTGTCTCCTTCTCTCTCTCTGTCTCACTCTGTCTCTGTGTGTCTTTCTGTCTCTCTGGGTCTCTTGCTCTGCCTCTGCTTCTCTGTCTACAGAACTGAAATGAGTACTCTTCTAGTTCCATTTTAGAACAAGAGTTAGTATTCACTTTCTCCTCCTTTGTTTAAAAAAATCATACAAATCATATTTAGTTAGTTAACATTATTTATTGCCTATATGACCCACACTAATAAAGCATTTCAAAAGTAAGCCTTCTGATAATTAACCTCTGAAGAAAATAACAATGATATTATAAATTACAAATATTTTCATAGGATAGATAAGTCACAACATTATCAAATTGGGCCAAAAAGAGAAATTTAAAGATTGCTTCATGTAGTTTTCTAGGAATCCAGGAACAGCTCTTTTTTTTTTTTTTCCTTTTGGCTATTAGAAAAGTTTATTTAACAAAAAAAGTTCAATATGAAAATGCACATGACTTGATTTTTTATATTGTAGGAAGAACAGGAGCTATGGGGAAGGGACATGTGGAAGCGGTTGATTTCTTCTGATGAACACACCTATTGTTTATACTTGTTCCAAGGCTTCTAACATGATGATGCTATTTCCTCATATTACCACCACTCCATTATTATTCTATGGCCCACCAGTTGCCATCTCCACAGATTCATCTATCACAAGATTCATAAACGGATTGAACCCCTGCAATATTCCTTGGACATGTCTGCCAACATTTAATCTCAATGATAATTTCTTGCCCAAAAATGTTTTCAACCCAGGAGGGTAAGCTTTGCTCATGGTGTCTAGTTGGCCAGGAACATCTCTTTTTTAAAGGATTCAAGTCCCAAATTCTTATCGAGACTCTATACAAAATGATAGATGCAGCACATATGGATTAATTATTTTTGCTTCTGGTGTAATGCACTGGAATACGGCTTCCCATGTTTTATTCAATAAATGAGCCCAATCCCTCTTTCTCTAGGCATAATTCATGATTGAGCGCCATCTTCTCTTCAAATCTAAATTAATGTGAAACTAGTGATAGTTTTGCTTATGAATATCGGTACTTAATCTATCCTACATGGTAAGTAGTTTAATCTGTAATATCACTTTATGGATTTTGTCTTTTTATATTACCCTATTTAAATTACCTTATTAACATAAGTGTGTAACTAAAGATATTCTAAGGATGTAAACAAAATAAACCCTGAGAAAAATATGTGCTGTCATTATGAACCAGAGTCTGGCTTCTGAAGAGGTTATTTACAGTAATACACAGAATGAGTGAGGAATGATGAACAAGGAAATAATACCACAGCTGATTTACTGCAAGGAAAATATGTGACAGTCCATGTGTAGTGATTGAGTCCCAGGACCTTAGGATGCTATTTCCTCCCCCAAAGAGCTTTATAGGCCCAGAGGCTAGAGCCTTGAAACTGCTCTGGAGCCAGGGGACAAGTATGTCTAAAGGAGAGAGAGAGAATCTACACTTTTTTTTTTCCACTTAATTCTGATCCATGATTTACTGACAAAAATTGGAGAAATCAGTGTACCAAGAGTCGGCAATCTTTTTCTGAAAAGGTCCAGATAGTTGATATTTTAGACTTTGGGGGCCAAATCATCTCTCTTGACATTACTCAACTCCAGCAGGAAAGCAGGCCTACACACTACGTAAACAAACAGCAGTGGCTGTGTTCCTCTGAAACCTTGTTTATGGATACTGAAATTTAAATTTCATCTAACTTTTGCGTATCATGAAATGTTCTCCGTTTGATTTTTCAGCCATTTAAGAATGTAAAATCCATTCTTAGCTCTCAGGAGGAACAAAAATAAGTGAGAGGCAGGATTTATCCTGCAGCCTTGATCTGCTGAACCCTATATGAAAGTACCAATGGTATCAATATTTCCTTCATGAGTAAGGATTATAATTTAGCTTATATGCTTATATCGTTTCAGACCTACTGGAACAACTCAGCATTGATTATTACTTTTCTTTCCTTTTTTGAGTTAATATTGTTTAAATATTGTTTAAATAACTTTAAAGTTGAGGGTAGAAAAGATTGAAATTGATCTGTTTACATAAGCAGCATGGCATTTCAAGGCATTATCCAAATTCTCTGCATTACAAATAAGTGGTATTTTATACCTAAGTTAATCAGTTTGAGACTCATCAGTGACAAAATTAAAAAGAATTCTGTCCAGTTCTCCATTTTATTTGTGTAGTTGTAGTTACTACATGATACATGATGGTCCATTTAATGTAATGTGTCTTTAAATGGTGTTGGTTTAATTTGAGTAGCTTTTTAATTAAAGCAAACCAACATTTTCTGCTTCATTGCCTAACACTATAAATTAGGAATAAGGATAATGCACAAATATGAGAATATGGATAATCTAAAGATGATAATTCAAGATACTTCTCCCATATATTTTCTCTTAATGAAGTACAAGTAGGGTCTTTAATTGTTGTGTTAAACTACAGTGTAGGGCTTCTGCTGCCTCTCCTTTTATGCCACTGTAGGTAAATATAGGTTATAATGTATTTCACTTTGAGGGAAAGGGCTCAAATCACCAAATGCAATCTAATTGCAGTTAAATGATCTAGATAAATAACAAATACAGAAAAGAAGGGGGCTTATAATTATTGAGGAGTTATTTGATTTTTACTAACAGAATTCATATGACTGAACAAAAATTCATTCAACAAGCACTTTTTGAAAGCCTGCTGTGATTCAGACAGGCTGTAACACTAAATAACCCAGATAAGCCCTGCCTTCAAAGACCTTCCAATCTAGTAGAAAAAGCCAGATGATAAACAAGCAAGAAATTAAATATATAATTTGTCATATGGTGATAATAAGATAACAGGGAGTGGGAACTATGATATGGCAATAACTTCTTTCTATTGGGTGGTCAAGAAGTAGACCATGGCGGTGATATTTGAACATAAGGAACTAAATGAATGAGAAAGCAAGCCATATGGATATCTGGAAGAAGAGCATTCTCAAACAGAGAATGGCAAACACAAAGGCCCAGAGGTGGAACTGTGCTAGGAATGTTCCAGAACAGCAAGGAGGCCAACGTAAATGGGGAAAGGGGGAGAGGATACTCTATAAAGATGGGTATTATTCTCTGCCTTTGTTCATTGTTGGATCCTCTGCATATGAGACAACGTCTAGCACATAGCAGGTACTCAATATTTGCAGAATGAATGAATTAATGAATAAATGTGTAAGGACACAGAGAAAGAGGGGTGCCTAGTGGCTCAGTTGGATAAGCATCTGCCATCTGCCTTCAGCTCAGTCATGATCCCAGGATCCTGGGATCAAGCCCCACATTGGGCTTCCTGCTTAGTAGGGACCCTGCTTCTCCCTCTCCCTTTGCCTGCCACTCCCCTGGCTTGTACTCTCTTGCTCTGTCAAATAAATAAATGAAATCTTTAAAAAAAAAAAAAGAACAAAGAGAAAGAAAGGGTTGTAGATCACATAGGGCCTCATAAGTCACTGTAACAACTTTGGATTTTACTAAAGTAAAAACAGCAGCCATTGAAGGGCTCCAAGCAGAGAAGTATCATGATCTTCTTTGGATCTTTAAAGGATCACTAGATTTACAGTAGATTAGACTGCAGGGAGGAAGACCTGAGGAGGAAGAACAGGAAGAAGGCTATTTCAATACTAAATAGCATCTGACAGTAGAATCCGCAGACCCTGCACAACAATTATTTAAGATCTGAATTATAGGGATATATAAAATTGGTGGGATGTTATACATTAAGTATGGTGGCAAGCTAAGCTATATGGTAATGAACTAGGACGAGCTGTGTATTCCAGCTAGATTTTCATGGGAGTTGGAGTACAGCTGATGATCTGCGCTTCAGTGTTGTAAACTTAGATTCTTTTGATCAGTTCACACATGGTAATCTGGCTCTTGAAATGAACTCATGTCAACTAAATTCCCACGGAGAAGACTGTAGACATATGCTGCAGAACAATACAGGTTATTGGCATCAACAGAACCTGATGAAGGGGTAGGCCAACCAGATGGTTTCCAAGGTGCCAATTTATAAAAGCTACAGAAGCATTACTATAATTATATCGAGATTGAAAAAATTGTTTTTATTTAGACTCCTCTCAGAGAGACTAGTCTCAAAAGTGAACCATGTTCTCAAGATTCATGGTCTTGTGTAATCATCCACTCTCTCCCTGTACCTGGACTGGGCCTGTGACTTACTTCTTACCAATGGAATAAGGTGGAAGTGACCCTGAATGACCAGGTCAGAAGAAGACATCTACTTGCCATCTTCTTCTCTTGAAACATCCATTCTGGGGAAGTCATTAGCTATGTAAAAAGTCCATCCACCCTGCTAAGGAACCACATGGAGGGCTGGTTCCCCTCCCTTCAAGCCAGGAGACCTGTTTTGGACCCTCTAGGCCAGACTAGCTTCTGGCTGACCACCAAGTGACTCTACTCAAGAATCACCCTACCAGGGGGGCCTGGGTGGCTCAGTGGGTTAAGCCTCTGCCTTCGGCTCAGGTCATGATCTCAGGGTCCTGGGATCGAGCCCTGCATTGGGCTCTCTGCTCAGCAGGGGCCTGCTTTTCCCCCCACTCTCTCTGTCTACCTCTCTGCCTACTTGTGATCTCTCTCTGTGTGTCTAATAAATAGATAAAATCTTTAAAAAAAAAAAAAAAAAAAGAATCACCCTACCAAATCCTACCTAAATTTCCTGACCCACAAAAATCATGGACAAATAAAGTGGTTGCTGTTTAAGTCACTAAATTTTGAGGTAGTTTGTTATATAGTACAAATTAATCAGAACAATAGTGTATGTGATTGTTAGGAATAACTTTATAAACCACTTGAATAGAAGCAATATCCCTATGAGGCATACTCAAATCATTACTGAGGATTATTAAGCCAAATTCCAATGAAAATGGCTAGGTGCAGTTAGATACAGTTGCAGCATGCATGCTTAGAGCAAGATGTTTTAGTTACTGACAGCAGAAGAGAGGAGACATGTGGTCTTTGTCCATCACTCCCACATAGCACAAGCACCTGTAACTGTGGCTCTAACCTGGGGCACTGGACACTGTTTCTCTGTTCAGGAGACCCATTTGGAAGAAAAACAAACTATATATCAGAATGTTGCTCTTTGAACAATGGATTGGCACATACAGAGCAGATATCTTTATTGGAATAATTCTTCCATTTTGTTATTTGAGATACAAACTAGATGTCTGAGATGGAGACTAGATGTTTCAAATTCCTCAAAGGACAAAATTCCAACTTCTTTTTAACAAAGGCTTATATTGTGTTTTCCTGATTGGTTTAGGACAAAAAATACTAAGCCATGGCTATTACTGCCATGCATCTAAAAGCTTCATGTACTTCCATTCCTAATGCAGGAAAAATAACACCATACAATGTGATTTGATCACCATCCTCTAAGATTTCAAGAAGCAGGCATATACTATGACTTTCTAAGTCTCCTTCAAGACAGCCCTCAGCAAAACTAGGTAAGTTTAGCTTTTTTCTCACGTATGGGATTCAGTATGTAGACAGTTAATTAGTGTGTAGTATCCTTTGGTTTAAAAAATACTGTTTTAGGGGTGCCTGGGTGGCTCAGTGTGTTAAGCCTCTGCCTTCAGCTCAGGTCATGATCCCAGGGTCCTGGGATCGAGCCCCGCATCGGGCTCTCTGCCCAGCAGGGAGCCTGCTTCCCTTCCTCTCTCTCTGCCTGCCTCTCTACCTACTTGTGATCTCTCTCTATCTCTGTCAAATAAATGAATAAAATCTTTAAAAAAAAAAAAAAGAAAGAAAATACTGTTTTAAAAGACTTATGACTAAAGAACTTTATTTGGTCTTTGGTATAATTCACGAGAACAGTAATACTTAACAGTGGCCAACTTTTAAGGAATGTTCATTTGTGGCAAGTACTATACTAAATAAATCTTAGAAATGTCATATAAACACAGTGAGGTAGATATTATTGTAATTTATATTTCATGTATTGGAAAGCTAAGATTTAGAAACTTTTAATTATTCACTCAGGTAGAAGTGCCTGATTCCTAAGTCTGTTCTTTAAACAATGCATTATACGAGTTTATAAACTTTGACTCCTAAAAGGACATTTTTTTTTTAATTTAGAACTTCATCTCAGTCTTCAAAATATAAAAGAACACATTCATATGATTTATTTATCATCAATACTGGAAAACTAGGGAAGTATTAATTTGGCATTAGATTACCATCATGTAATACCATATGTGATTGAAAAAGTATTGCCCTCTATCAAAGTGACAAAAGAGTTCACCCTCAGGAAACCACTTAACTGAACTATTATACTCTTGAAATAAGTATGAGAAAAATAAGAAAGTCTTGAAAAACATCCAAACCCATTTCACATGTGATTCTGACAAGCCTCTTTTCATTTCTTTGGCCTTTAGGATTTTCACATATTGATGATATGTCCACAAAAAAAGGAAAAATAGCCATGACTGAAAATGTGGATCTTATTTAAACACATAAAAATTCCAATTGCAACACCCAGTATTCTGCGTGTTTTGTTTTTATTTGTCTTTTGGGGGGGTGGCCAAAAAACATAAATTTATTTAATGTGATAACTGGTAAAGTTGGGTGTTCTCCTTCAAAGGGTGTTGAGCTAGCCTCTTTGTCTTCCAACTAAAATATCTTTGAAGTTAGAAAAGCCCACAACAATGCTGAAAATTAACACAAATGATTTGAGGTCAGCATCTAGAAGGAGTTTCTATCAGGCTGATGAAATTATTGGAGGTGGAGAAAAACCAGAGTAGGATAAACTGATGTTTTGCCCCATGAGAGAGAGAATCCCTTCCTGCTTAAAAGAATGGAGTAAATATTGCATCCCTTTTCTGCTTTCCACAACTGGACAGGGAGCAATAAGGAAAATGAGCAGCTTTCTCCTTCATGATTCTGCATTTCTGGGTTTCCAAAAGAATACTCCTCAAGCATCTTTACCATCATATTGAAACTCTAACTGCTAGAACACAGTAGAATAGGAAGAAAGTGTTCAGCATAGTGGGGAGGTGTGGCTAGACTGGCAGTGGTCCCTTTTACCCCCAGTCTTGAAAAACAAAGGGACACAAGAGGAAGATCCTGGAAGCACTGTGCTATGGACTGAATGGTGTTCCTCCAAATTCCCATTTTGAAGTCCTGGCCTCCACTGTGATAGTATTTGGAAATAGGGTCTTGACCAGATAATTGAGGTTTTCTGAGGTCCTAAGAGTGGAACTGTGATCTGATAGGATTAGTGTCTTTACAATAAAAAATACCAAAGAGCTCAGGCTTCCTTGCTTGCCCTTGTGTTATCTTTCTCTGTCTCCACCACGTGAGGACACACTGAAAAGGCAGCTGTTTGCAGGCCAAGAACAGAGCTTTCCCCAGAAATTCAATCAATGGGCACCTTGGTCTTGAATTTGCAGTGTCCAGAACTATAAGAAAATAAACTTTTTGTTTTGTTTTGTTTTGTTTAAGGTACCCAGCTTATAGTATTCTGTCATGGCAGCTGAAGTAGACTAGACATACTATTATACAAGGGACTGCCTTTTGTTATGAGACTGTCACTTTAGCCTTACAGAGAACAAGACAACAATTGCAGGAACTGACTCCAGCTTAGTGCTGTCAGTGAATCTCCTTTATGTTAAGAATTATAAAAACTTAATAAATAACATTAAAGAGTACCACAACAAATAGGGAGTAGAGTCACATTCATGAATATGAAATGCAATATTGTCAGGATATCAAGGCATTCCAAAATGAGTTAATAAGATTTTCTATAGCTCAGCAAAGTTTTTTGAAAATTTACATAGCACACCAATAGACCAAGATAGTCACAAAGAGCACTTGGAAGAAAAACAAACAAACCAACCAACCAACCTTGGGGAAATTGCTCTTATGATACTAAGACTTGGTATAGTACTTGTAAGATCAAGGTATTTGGTGCAAAGATAGGCAAATAGACCTGAGTAGGAAGACCAGAACCAACAAAATTTTTTTTCATTTATGAACCTAGATCCAAAGTTAATTAAAGAGATAGCAAATAGATGATAGAACAGAATCTTCTAGCTAATATAATCAACAGTTAAAAAAAAAAAAGTATGAGCAGGATTAATCCCAGTAATTCAAGAAATATCAGGAAATCTATCCACACAATACACCATATTAAGGAATTAAAGAAGGAAAAGTGTAAGATTACTTCAATACACTCGGAAAAAATAATGGTAAAAGCTCACCGTCAATTTTTTATTAAAATACTCAGAAAACTAGAAATAAAAATTTCCTAAATTTGTGAACAGCTATAGATCTAAAATAACTATGACATTATGCCAAAATGGAAAACCATAAACATATTCCAGTTAAAATTATAATCTAAAAAAGAATGCTACTATCACCACTACCAAACATAAGACTTAAAGTCTTGTCCAGTGTTATATGCTAGGCAAAAGAAATGAGGTATAAACATTTCTTTCCATATATGATTATCTTCATTGAAAACACAAAAGAATCAATAAACATTAAAATTAATAACAGAGTAGAGTCAGGTTGGTATATATAAAGTAATTCCTCTATGTCAACAATGACCAAATAGATAAGATACTGATTATAGAAATATAAGGAAACATAAGATGCCACTCAACGCAGAAATTATAAATATAAAATATTTATCATGACCAAACAGGGGAATATACACCACTTTTAGTTTTTTAAATGGAGGGAATTAAAGCTGTGAGTTTGTTTCAAAAGTGATAGAAGAGCTAAAAAGCAAGACGAGACAGTGATCTAACCCAGCTATCAGCAACAGAAAGAACCCATTCCCACTGCTAAGTAGGAAAAAGTGTTATGTCTGGAGCCCAGGGGCCAGGCTTACCAGGGAGTAGCTGGAACCATGGTGGACCTGTCCAACAGGAACCGGAGCTGTGAAGAGGAGAGAGAGAGAGAGAAAATCACTGTGGCTTTTCTCTTCTTCCTGCCCTCTAATCTCCACCACTGCTTCCAATCAACACAATCAAGCATGAAGCAGCTGACATGGAAGTGTGAAAATCTCAGCTTATCTCTCTAGGATTGCGGCTCCTATCAGGTGCACCCACTTCCGCAATTCTTGCCTCCAGGTTCTTCTAAGAGCTTCCTCTGCTGGGTCCATCAGGCCTAGGGGCAGTACAGGCTTCAAGCTATTGCTCATACCTTGGCTCTTTCCATCTTTCGTTTCCCTTACCCTGCTTAGGAGTCTATAAATAGTCCTTTTATTGAACTTTTCAGTTAAATCCTCTGAGGTGCCATTTGCTTCCTGGCTTATAAATGCCAAGTAGGAAATGTTAACTAACACATGCAACAGGACAGAAACAAAAAACCAGAAATTTACTGAACTGTGTTCACAAACTGTGTTTTCTTCTGGAGTCATCTTCCATTGTCAGAAAAGCAAAATTCCAGACTGCAGATTAACAAGGAGAAGGTTCTTCCCCAAAATTTGAAATAAGATATAATTCAGTTGATAAAAACAAAACAAAACAAAAAAAAAAACAAAAAAATTCTCTTTTCAAAATTTCTTCTTCCAGTCAAGAAAGTACTTCAACACCAGTTTGACACTTGTGTTCCCCTAAGGAAAGGTTGAAGAGTTCTAAAAGCAACCAAAAAATGAAATTTAAAAAGTCCTTTGTAGAACATATTGCACAGAGTGCTTCTAATCACTGGAATCCTGTTTAATTCTTTAGCTATTTTCTTCTTTTTTATCTTCTTGATTTTGAACTTTAAAAATGAATAATTTAGAGAGAACTAAGATTGTCATCTATAAATTTTATCATCCCTTCTTTGGATAACTATGGTTATTACGGTTTAAAGGCATTCATAATAGATATCCTCATTCATTATAGATATTTGCAATTTCTGAACAAATTCCTTGGAAGAGTAAAAGGAGTTATGTGTCAATTTCTTAGAAAAAGAGACTGTGAATTAAATCATTTTTATATGCACAGAAATAATCCAAATCTACCAATACTAATGGCATATGCCACTTTTAGGATTAGAGTTCTACTCCTATTCTTCAAATACCTCTACCTTTATTCTCAAGACCCTGCCACCAACCTAAGCAGACCCCTTTTCCAAAAACTTTTTTCCTCCCTATCTCATTGGCTAATAAATAAAGTGTTATTATACTGACTGTCAATTTATAAAAAATAAAGTGAATTTCATAAAGATTGGTGGTATATGGTCAGGCTAGTTTGGGTAGAAATTTCACTGTTTCTCCTCTTGGTGAGATTTCAAGCCATTTGGGTCACAAAAAGGGGTAGGAAAGTTCTCTAGATCCCTGAGAAGTCTACATTTCCCTGAAAGAGAACTCTTCAGGGCCTTTTATGGTGAAAAAGAGAAAGTTGATGATGAATTTAAAAACGCACTAATGCAACAATCTCCATTGCATGTTTTAAATATATCTAAACTGAGAGCCCCCTCTTCATCACAAGGCATTTTCACTGCAGTTTACTTTGTAGAGGAGTAGTTACTAGATAGAGCTAGAAGTTTAAAAAAAAAGGGACACCTGGGTGGCTCAGTGGATTAAAGCCTCTGCCTTCAGCTCAGGTCATGATCCCAGGGTCCTATGATCGAGACCCACATCAGGCTCTCTACTCCACGGGGAGCCTGCTTCCTCCTCTCTCTCTCTGCCTGCCACTCTGCCTACTTGTGATCTCTGTCTGTCAAGTAAATAAATAAAATCTTTTTAAAAAATCTATGAAATAATAACTCAACCTTGCAAGTTATTCTTTATCATTAGGATAAGTAATTTCATCCAGGATTGTGTCTTATGATGTTTCATCATTTTTCCTCTAAGAAGGAAAATAAGAGTTCTATTTTGAGTTCAGGGATTCTAAGCAACTCCTTCAACTGCCTGTGCTAGTTATAAGGTAGAGGTAGAGTGTAGGCTTATTTCCCATTTTACTAGACATTTATTCATTTTCTTGTGTTTAAAATATCCTATTAAATGCTCTGAAAAGAAAGAAACGCAAATGCTTGGAGCAAGGTGTGTCCATGAATGGTGCTGCATCTGTTGATGTTTTTAAGGAACACCATGCCCTCCTCATAGGAAATCACACCCACAGTACAGCCTTACAGATTTGGCCCCATCTGTATAAGCAACCTGACAATTTTAAATTAATTCTATAATTGCTGGTGAGTGCTCATATATTGTAGAAAATTATTTTACATAATTATATCTTAAATGTGTCTTTAAGAATATTTGTTTTCAAAAGTGGGAGGGGGCACCTGGGTGGCTCGGTTGGTTAAGCATCTGCCTCTGCCTTTGGCTCAGGTCATGATCCCAGGGTCCTGGGTTCGAGTCCTGCATCAGGCTCCCGATTCAAGGGGTAGCTTGCTTCTCCCTCTCCTTCTGCCTGCTGCTCCCCCTGCCTGTGCTTTCTCTCTCTGTCAAATAAATAAATAAAATCTTTTTTTAAAAAGTCACCTAAAGGGGACGCCTGGGTGGCTCAGTTGGTTGGACGACTGCCTTCGGCTCGGGTCATGATCCCGGGGTCCCGGGATCGAGTCCCACATCGGGCTCCCGGCTCCATGGGGAGTCTGCTTCTCCCTCTGACCTTCTCCTCGCTCATGCTCTCTCTCACTGTCTCTCTCTCAAATAAATAAATAAAATCTTTAAAAAAAAAAAAAAAAAAAAAAGTCACCTAAAAATAAGGAGCATTGATTACAATAATTCATCAGAGAAGCAACAAAGTAGGAAATAAGGGAAGGAAGGGTTTTTCAGTGAGAGAGAAGAAAAGGTTCTGTGAGATTAACAACGACAGAGATGAATGGAAGTTGTGGTCCAAAAGCAGAATTTCAGAGCTAGGAATCCATACCAGAAATGAAGAGCCAAAGAAACTGTTGGAAAATGAGGAGGGTGATAAAACTATGGAGTCAGTATATTGGAAAAGTTATGAGCACAGACACTGAAATAACCAAAGAAAAGGATAGAAAAGGGAGTGTAGAAAAATACAGCAAGAAAACAGGGGTATAAGTGATGTTAATAAAAACAATATCCTTGGAGCACCTGAATGGCTCAGTTGATTAAGCAGCCAACTCTTGATTTCAGCTCAGGTCATGATCTCAGGGTCCTGGGATCAATCCCTTTGTGGTGAGGCTCCACACTCAGTGGGGAGTCTGTTTCCCCTCTCCCTCTCCCTCTACCTCTCCCCTGGCTTGTGCTATCTCTCTCTTTCTCTCTGAAATAAATAAATCTCAAATAAAATAAAATAAAACAAATCTTTTATTTTTTTTTTTTTTAAAGATTTTATTGATTTATTTGACAGACAAAGATCACAAGTAGGCAGAGAGGCAGGCAGAGAGAGAGAAAGGAGGAAGCAGGCTCCCCGAAGAGCAGAGAGCCCGATGCGGGGCTCGATCCCAGGACTCTGGGATCATGACCTGAGCCGAAGGCAGAGGCTTTAACCCACTGAGCCACCCAGGCGCCCCAAAACAAATCTTTTAAAAATAACAAAAATAAAAGAAACTTTTAAACTTTCAGATCATTAACTATGTTGACTTTAAAAGAGAACACTTTAATCCATCATCTGTATCCAAAACTTCTAAATCAAAATGTTCTATAAAGTGCACACAAAATAAATTACTCTAACTTTAAATATACTTAACAATTTTTCTTCAAATTTGGCTTCCTTTTCATTTCTCATTAAGAGCTGAAATCCTGCCAATGTTGAAGTATAGTTATACCTATTTTTAGCTAAAGTTTAAAAGACATTTTTATTATCTTTTTCATTATCTCCCCAAGCAAAAACACTTAAGGAAACCTGTTCAAGTTTCCCCAAAGAGGCAAGGATTTTGTTCAAGCATGACAAATTTCACCTCACCACCATTCTTTAGTTAATTTTTCCAGTAAAAAATTAATTTTATTTTCTTCTAACCCTTTTCATTAGATAAGAGATGCAATATGGGGGAAAATATAGTCTTTAAATCAATTCTTTAAACTTATTTCTTTACATTTAAATTAAGCTACTTTGTTTTTTAAGTACTTATAATGCAACATCTGAAGACTAGATTACAGATGAGATTTAGCTATATAGGAAAAGACTGACCTCTAAAACTAAGCAGGTAGGAAGAGGCTGGTATATTCTTTCTGTTTAAATCATGTCTATAAATAACCACCAATCAATCTTTCTCACCTTTGAGAAATACTTTCAATTTTTATTTTATGTAGTTTATTTTAGAAAAAGAAGATCTATTGAATGTGCCTTTTTATGCCTTTTTAAGCTACGTATTCTCCTCCCCTTATTCCAAACCTTATTACCCTCTTATCAATCTCACACCTCAACACATATCACACTAAATTCAGTCTTTTGGAGTCTTTTCCATTTCTTCAATTTTGATAAATACTAACTAATCACTAATAAGTAGAAATCATTGTAAATTAATTTGAACTGATGGTTGCTATACCCAAAGTATGGAAGGCAAAAGCAAATCATCTAAACTGATCTGCCTACAGTATTATATATATATATATATATATATATATATATATATTATATATATATATATATAATGTGTGTGTGTGTGTGTGTGTGTGTGTGTGCTTACTTCCACCAAAACGCATGTTCAAAAATTTTCATATAAATGTTATTCAGGATATCCAAAAACTGAGATGAATCTAAATGTATCTCAACAAGCTAAAAAGTGACCCAGTATGTGGTCTACTCTGGAGAAAGTTCCACGTGCACTTAAGAAGAATAAGTATTCTGCTGTTTTAGAGTGGAATGTTCTGTATATATCTATGAGGTCCATCTAATCCAATGGGTCATTAAATGCTCTTGTTTCTTTATTGATTTTCTGCTTGGATGATCTGTCTATTACTGAGAGGCATGTTAAGATCCCCTACTATTAAAGTATTCATATCAATATGACTCTATCAATACAACTAACAGTTGTATTATGTAGTTGGTTACGTCCATATTGGGGGCAAAAATATTTACAATTGTTAGATCTTCTTGGTGGATAGACACTTTAGGAATGATGTTGTGTCCTTCTTTATCTCTGACTATAGTCTTTAGTTTAAAATCTAATTTATCTGATATGAGAATCACTACCCCAGCTTTCTTTTGAGGCCCACTGGCATGAAAGATGCTGCTCCATCACTTCACTTTCAGTCTGGATGTACCTTTAGGTTCCAGATGGGTCTCAACCCATGGAATGGGAGAAGATACTCACAAATGACACTACAGACAAAGGGCTGATATCCAAGATCTACAAAGAACTCCTCAAACTCAACACACAGAAAAGAGATAATCACGTCAAAAAATGGGCAGAAGACATGAACAGATAATTCTCCAAAGAAGACATACAAATGGCTAACAGACACATCAAAAAATGTTCATCATCATTAGCCATCAGGGAGATTCAAATCAAAACTACACTGAGATACCAGCTTACATCAGTTAGAATGACCAAAATTAACAAGATAGGAAACAAGTGTTGGAGAGGATGTGGAGAAAGGGGAACCCTCTTACACTGTTGTTGGGAATGCAAGTTGGTGCAGCCACTTTGGAAAACAGTGTGGAGATTCCTTAAGAAAGGAAAAATAGAGCTTCCCTATGACCCTGCAATTGCACTACTGGGTATTTACCCCAAAGATACAGATGTAGTGAAAGAAGGGCCATCTGTACCCCAATATTCATAGCAGCAATGGCCACAGTTGCTAAACTGTGGCAAGGGCCAAGATGCCCTTCAACAAAAGGATAAAGAAGATGTGGTCCATATATATACATATATACTCCATATATACAATGGAGTACTATGCCTCCATCAGAAAGGATAAATACCCAACTTTTGTATCAACATGGACAGTACTGGAGAATATTATGCCGAGTGAAATTAGATGAAGAGAGAGAGTCAATTCTCATATGGTTTCACTTACTTATGCAGCATAAGGAATAACATGGAGGACATTGGGAGATGGAGAGGAAAGATGAGTTGGGGAAAATTGGAGGGGGAGACAAACCATGAGAGACTGTGGACTCAGAGAAACAAACTGAGGCTTTTGGAGGGGAGGGGGGTTGGGGGGGTTGGGTGAACCTGGTCGTGGGTATTAAGGAGGGCACATATTGCATGGTACACTGGGTGTGGCGCATAAACAATGAAATTTGGAACACTGAAAAAAATTTTTTAAAAACAGGCTCAAAAGTAACAATGAAATATTATGTTACAGTAAAAAAGAACAAAAATAAAAATGTTCAGCAATGGGGCAGGATACAATATGAAGATTTTTAAAAATCAGTAGTACTGGGAGTGGAGTCAAGATGGTGGAGGAGTAGCAGGCTGAGATGATATCAGGTCAAGGAGTTCAGTTTAGATATTTATCAAACCATTCCAAATGGTTTGATCTCTTTGATCAAAGAGAAGAAGAGGAGCAATTCTAGAAACAGAAAATCAACTGCTTTCTGAAAGGAAGGACCTGCAGAGAAGTGAATCCAAAGCAACAGGAAGATAGACCATGTGGGGAGGGGCCAGCTCCTGGCAAGCGGTGGAGCAACAGAGCACAAAATCAGAACTTTTAGAAGTGTACTCCACTAAGGGACATCACTCCAGAGACTAAGTGGGGGTGGAACCCTCACACAGACAGCGTGATCTCAGGTCCCGCAGGGTCACCGAAGGATCAGGGGTGTCTGAGTGTAGCAGAGCTTGCAGGAATTAGAGCAGGGAAGCCAGCTACAGCGACTGAGCCGAGGAATGAACTGTCAGCTGGGGGTTACCTTAAACTGTGATCTGTGGCACAGTCAGGCCACTGCTCTTTGAGCAGGGACCCCACAAGTGGCAGATCCAGGGAGACTCACCTTCCTTCTCTGGAGGCAGGAATCTGCTGGGTTTGGAGACACCAAATAGGACTGTGTGCCAGAGACAGAAACGCTTGGTCACAGGCCAGGTGAGCTCGGAGGGTGGCCAGAGACCAGGGAGACAGGAGTGATTGAGCACTTTTCTCCAAGGGCACACTGAGGAGTGGGGCTCTTAGCTCTCAGCTCCTCCAGCCCAGAGATTGGGAGGCCGCCATTTTCATTCCCATCCTCCAGAGCTCTACCGAAAGCGTTCAGGGAACAAAAGCTCCAGAGAGCAAACCTGAGCAGATTACTTAGCCTGGCCCCTGGCCTCAGGCAAAGACGTTTGAGAATCATGGCAACAGGCCCCTCCCCCAAAAGATCAACAAGAACATTCAGCCAAGACCAAGCTCACTGATCAAGGACAACAGCAGAATTACAGAGGAGGAGAAAGCAAGGCATGGAATTCATGGCTTTCTCCCCATGATTCTTTAGTCTTGCAAAGTTAATAATTTTTTTTAATTTTATTTTTTTTCTTATTCTGATTTTTTTAACCTTTACTCTTTCCTTTTTTAACATTTTTTAACTAGTTTATTTTAAAAATACCTTTCTTTAAAAATCTTTTTGAACCTTCATTATTATAGTCATATTTTACCCTTCATTGTATCTAACTTTATTTTTGTATACGTATAGGGTTTTCTCTTCTAAAAATTTTTGGGATACAACTTCTTCTAATAGATCAAAATATACCCTAAATCTAGCACAAGGCTTTGTTCTAGTCTCCAGCCTGAGCAAATTATCTCCACTTTCTTTTTCTTTATTCCCCAACCAACTTATCAACTCCTTTTTTAGAATTTTTTAAAAATTTTCATCTTTACCGTCATATTCCATCACTTCATCATTTTACCCTTATTTTTGTATGTACATATACATATATATGTATATATACATCTATATGTGTATAAATTTTTGTATGTATATATATTTTGTATGTGTGTGTATACACACACACACACACACACACACACACATATATATAAGTTTTTCTTTCTTTAAAATTTTGGGAGGTAGTTTCTTCTAAGAGACCAAAATACACCCAAAATCAAGGGGGTGGCTCTGTTCTATTCACCAGTCTAATATATATATATATAATATATATTTTTTTTTATTTTTTATTTTTTTGAACTTCTTTTTGAAGTTTCTTCTCCCCACAATTTGGGGTCTCTTCTGATTTGGTTAATGCACATTTTTCTGGGGCCTTTGCCACCCTTTTAGCATTTTATTCTCTCCTTCATATATTCTTATCTGATAAAATGACAAGGTGGAAAAACTCACCACAAAAAAAAAAAAAAAAAGAACAAGAGGCAATACTGAAGGCTAGAGACCTAATCAATATGGACATTGGTAATATGTCAGATCTAGAGTTCAAAATGATGATTCTCAAGGTGCTAGATGGGCTCAAAAAAGGCATGGAAGATATTAGAGAAACCCTGTCTGGAGAAATAAAAGCCCTTTCTGGAGAAATAAAAGAACTAAAATCTAACCAAGCTGAAATCAAAAAAGCTATTAATGAGATGCAATGAAAAATGGAGGCTCTTACTGCTAGGATAAATGAGGCAGAAGAGAGAATTAGTGATATAGAAGACCAAATGAGAGAGAGTAAAGAAGCTGAGCAAAAGAGAGACAAACAACTACTGGACCACAAGGGGAGAATTTGAGAGATAAGTGATACCATAAGATGAAACAATATTAGAATAATTGGGATTCCAGAAGAAGAAGAAAGAGAGAGGGGGGGCAGAAGGTATATTGGAGTTAATTATTGTAGAGAATTTTCCTAATATGGCGAAGGGAACAAGCATCAAAATCCAGGAGGTGCAGAGAAGCCCCTCGAAATCAATAAGAATAGGTCCACACCCTGTCATCTAATAGTAAAACTTACAAGTGTTAGTGACAAAGAGAAAATCCTGAAAGCATCCCAAGACAAGAAGTCTGTAACATACAATGGTAAAAATATTAGATTGGCAGCAGACTTATCCACAGAGAACTGGCAGGCCAGAAAGAACTGGCATGATATATTCAGAGCACTAAATGAGAAAAACATGCAGCCAAGAATACTATATCCAGCTAGGTTATCATTGAAAACAGAAGGAAAGATAAAAATCTTCCAGGACAAACAAAAACTAAAAGAGTTTGTAAACACCAAACCAGCTCTTCAGGAAATACTGAAAGAGGTACTCTAAGCAAAGAGAGAGCCTAAAAGTTGTACACCAGAAAGGAACAGAGACAATATACAGCAAAAGTCACCTTACCGGCAATACAATGTCACTAAATTCATATCTTTCAATAACTACCCTGAATGTAAATGGGTTAAATGTCCCAATCAAAATACACAGGGTATCAGAATGGATAAAAAAAAACAAAATCCATCAGTATGTTGTCTACAAGAAACTCATTTTAGACCTAAAGGCACCTCCAGATTTAAAGTGAGGGGGGAAAGAATTTACCATGCTAATGGACATCAAAAGAAAGCTGGGGTGGCAATCCTTATATCAGATAAATTAGATTTTAAGACAAAGACTATAATTAAGAGATGAGGAAGAATACTATATCATACTCAAAGGGTCTGTCTAACAAGAAGATCTAACAATTTTAAATATCTATGCCCCTAATATGGGAGCAGCCAACAACATAAACCAATTAATAACAAAATTAAAGAAACGCATCAACAATAATACAATAATACTAGGGGACTTTAACACCCCCCCCCCATTGAATTGGACAGATCATCCAAGCAAAAGATAAAAAAGGAAATAAAGGCCTTAAATGACATACTGGACCAGACGGACATCACAGATATATTCATAACATCCCATCCCAAAACAACAGAATACACATTCTTCTCTAGTGCACATGGAACATTCTCCAGAATAGATCACATCCTGGGCCACAAATCAGGTCTCAACCGGTACCAAAAATTGGGATCATTCCCTGCATATTTTCAGACCACAATGCTCTGAAGCTAGAACTCAATCACAAGAAGAAATTTGGAAAGAATCCAAATACATGGAGGCTAAAGAGCATCCTACTAAAGAATGAATGGGTCAACCAGGAAATTAAAGAAGAATTGAAAAAATTCATGGAAACAAATGATAATGAAAACACAACTGTTCGAAATCTGTGGGACACAGCAAAGGCAGTCCTGAGAGGAAAATATATAGTGATACAAGCCTTTCTTAAGAAACAAGAGAGGTCTCAAATACACAACCTAACCTTATACCTAAACGAGCTGGAGAAAGTACAGCAAAGAAAGCCTAAACCCAGCATAAGAAGAGAAATAATAGCGATCAGAGCAGAAATCAATGAAATAGAAACCAAAACACAACAGAACAAATCAACAAAACTAGGAGCTGGTTCTTTGAAAGAATTAATAAGAATGATAAACCCCTGGCCAGACTTATCAAAAGGAAAGAGAAAGGACCCAAATAAATAATATCATGAATGAATAAGGAGAGATCACAACCAACACCAAAAAATACAAACAATTATAAGAACATATTATGAAAAAAAAAAAAAGAACATATTATGAGCAACTCTACACCAGCAAATTTGACAATCTGGAAGAAATGGATGCATTCCTAGAGACATATAAACTATCACAACTGAACCAGAAAGAAATAGAAAACCTGAACAGACCCATAACCAGTAAGGAGATTGAAGCAGTCATCAAAAATCTCACAACAGGGGCGCCTGGGTGGCTCAGTGGATTAAGCCGCTGCCTTTGGCTCAGGTCATGATCTCAGGGTCCTGGGATCGAGCCCCGCAACGGGCTCTCTGCTCAGCAGGGAGCCTGCTTCCTCCTCTCTCTCTGCCTACCTCTCTGCCTGCTTGTGATCTCTGTCTGTCAAATAAATAAATAAAATCTTTAAAAAAAAAAAAAATCTCACAACAAACAAGAGCCCGGGGCCAGACAGCTTCCCAGGGGAATTCTACCAAGCATTTAAAGAAGAATTAATTCCTATTCTTCTGAAACTGTTCCAAAAAATAGAAATGGAAGGAAAACTTCCAAACTCATTTTATGAGGCCAGCAATACCTGGATCCCAAAACCAGACAAAGACCCCATCAAAAAAGAGAATTACAGATAAATATCCTTGATGAACACAGGTTCAAAAATTCTCACCAAAATACTAGCCAAAAGGAACTAACAGTACATTAAAAGGATTATTTACCACCAAGTGGGATTTATTCCAGGGCTGCAAGGTTGGTTCAACATCTGCAAATTAATCAATGTGATACAATACATTAATCAAAGAAAGAACAAGAACCATATGATGCCCTCAATAGATGCTGAAAAAGCATTTGACAGAGTACAGCATCCCTTCCTGATCAAAACTCTTCAAAGTGTAGGGATAGAGGCTACATACCTCAATATCATCAAAGCCATCTATTAAAAACCCACAGCAAATATCATTCTCAATGGAGAAAAACTGAGAGCTTTTCTACTAAGGTCAGGAACACAGCAGGAATGCCCATTATCACCACTGCTATTCAACATAGTACTAGAAGTCCTAGCCTCAGCAATCAGACAACAAAAGGAAATTAAAGGCATCCAAATCAGCAAAGAAGTCAAACTATCACTCTTTGAAGATGATATGATACTTTAGGTGGAAAACCCAAAAGACTCCACTCCAAATCTGCTAGAACTCATATAGGAATTCAGTAAAGTGTCATGAAATAAAATCAAAGCACAGAAATCAGTTGCATTTCTATACACCAACAACAAGACAGAAGAAAGAGAAATTAAAGAGTTAATCCCATTTACAATTGAACCCAAATCCATAAGATACCTAGGAGTAAACCTAACCAAAGAGGCAAAGAATCTGTACTAAGAAAACTATAAAGTATTCATGAAAGAAATTGAGGAAGCCACTAAGAAATGGAAAAATGTTCCATGTTCATGGATTGGAAAAACAAATACTGTGAAAATGTCTACACTACCTAAAGCAATGTACATGTTTAATGTAATCCCTATCAAAATACCATCAACTTTTTTTCAAAGAAATGGAACAAATAATCCTAAAATTTATATGGAACCAGAAAAGACCTCGAATAGCCAGAGGAATGTTGACAAAGAAAGCCAAAGTTGGTGGCATCATAATTCCGGACTTTAAGCTCTATTACAAAGCTGTCATCATCAAGACAGTATGGTACTGGCACAAAAACAGATTCATAGATCAATGGAACAGAATAGAGAGCCCAGAAATAGACCCTCAACTCTATGGTCAACTAATCTTTGACAAAGCAGGAAAGAATGTCCAATGGAAAAAAGACAGTCTCTTCAACAAATGGGGTTGGGAAAATTGGACAGCCACATGCAGAAAAATGAAACTTGACTGTTTCCTTACACCACAAACAAAAATAGACTCCAAATGCATGAAAGACCTCAATGTGAGAAAGGAATCCATCAAAATCCTTGAGGAGAACATAGGCAGCAATCTCTTCAACCTCAGCCACAGCAACTTCTTCCTAGAAACATCACCGAAGGCAAGGAAAGCAAGGGCAAAAATGAACTATTGGGACTTGATCAAGATCAAAAGCTTTTGCACAGCAAAGGAAACAGTCAACAAAACCAAAAGACAACTGACAGAGTGGGAGAAGATTTTCACAAACGACATATCAGATAAAGGGCTAGTATCCAAAAAAATCTATAAAGAACTTATCAAATTCAACACCCAGAGAACAAATAATCCAATCAAGATATGGGCAAAGGACATGAACAGACATTTCTGCAAAGAAGACATCCAGATGGCCAACAGACACATGAAAAAGTGCTCCACATCACTCGGCATCAGATGGAAAAAAATGTAGTGGTTTTTGGGCCTGGAAGGTTTGGGAGGTGAAGAGTGTTAGGCAAGAATGAGAATGATTGCTAATGTGTGTGGGATTTCTTTTGGGGGTGGTAAAAATGTTTTAAAATTGGATTTTGGTGATAGTTGCATAAGTGTTTGAATATGCAAGGAAATGTTTGAGCTATGTACTTTAAATAGGTGAATTTTATCCTGTGTGGAATAGATGTCAATAAAGCTATTTTTTTTTAACAAAAGAACAAGACCCAACTATAACAACATCATAAATGAATCTCACAGGCATAGTGAGCAAAAGAAATACAAATCAAAACCAAATGAGATACCACCTCACGCCAGTCAGAATGGCTAAAATTAACAAGTCAGGAAATGACAGATGCTAGTGAGGATGCGAACACAGGAGAACCCTCCTATACTGTTGGTGGGAATGCAAGCTGGTGCAGCCACCCTGGAAAACAGCATGGAGGTTCCTCAAAAAGTTGAAAATAGAGCTACACTATGACCCAGCAATCGCACTACTGGATATTTACCCTAAAAATGCAAATGTAGTTATCCGAAGGGGCACATGCACCCAAATCTTTATAGCAGCAATGTCCACAAGAGCAAAACTATGGAAAGAACCTAGATGCCCATCAACAAATGAATGTATAAAGAAGATGTGGTATATGTATATAAAATGGAATACTATGCAGCCATCAAAAGAAATGAAATTTTGCCATTTGCAACGACATGGATGGAACTAGAGGGTATTATGCTGAGTAAAGTAAGTCAATCTGAGAAAGACACTTATCATATGATCTCCCTGATATGAGGAATTTGAGAGGCAACGTGGGTGGTTTGGGGGCTAGGGAAGGAAAAAGTGAAACAAGATGGGATCAGGAGGGAGACAAACCACAAGAGACTCTTGACTTCACAAAACAAACAGGGTTGCCGGGGGGAGGAGGGAGGGAGAGGGTGGTTGGGTTGTGGACATTGGGGAGGGTATGTGCTATGGTGAGTGCTGTTAAGTGTGTAAACCTGGTGATTCACAGACCTGTACCCCTGGGGCTAATAATACATTATATGTTAATAAAAAATAAAAAATTCTTAAAAAATCAATAGTACTTCCATACAATAGCAGTGAACAACCCAATAATGAAATCAAGAAACAATCTCATTTATAACAACAACAACAAAGGAATAAACTACCCAGGAATAAAATTTAACAAAAAAAGTATAGGACACATACAATAAAATCTATTGAAAGTTGTTGAACGAAATGAAATAAGATCCATATATATGGAAAGATACTCCATGTTCATGGTGCAGAGAAGTTAACATTGTTGAGATGGAGATACTCTCCAACTTATTCCACCACTTCACTGTCAACGTTATCAAAATCCCAGCTTTGTTTTTGAAAAAAATATTGACAATCTGGACTCAGAATAGCCAAAATGATCTTGAAAAAGGACAACACAGTTGAAGGAATTACACTCTCTGGTTTCAAAACCTACTACAAATAATATGGTACTCACATTAAAAAAGACATAAAGATCAATGGAATAGAATTGAATGTCCAGGAATAAACCTTCATGTTTATGGTCAATTGATTTTGAGAAGGGTACCAAGACAATTCATTGGGAAAAGAACTGTCTTTCCAAAAAATACTGCCTAAGAATTTTGATATATACATGCAAAGGAGAATTTGGATCTCCACCTCATACCATATACCAAAATTAACTCAGTATAGATCATGTACCCTAATATAATGTTAAAACTGTAAAATTCCTAGAAGAAAACATCAGAGTAAATATTCATGACTTTGAATTAAGCAATGATTTCTTCTATGTGCTACCAAAAACACAACAGCAAAAGAAAATAAATAGATAATTGGACTTCATTAAAATTTAAAAATTGTGTGCATCAAAGACACTATCAAGAAAGTGAAAAGACAACCTATAGAATGGAAGAAAATATTTCCAAGCCATATACCCAAAAGGGTCCTGTATCTTGAATACATAAAAAAACTTATAACTCAACAATAAAAAGGCAAAAACCTCAATTTTTAAAATAGGTTAAGTGAGCCAAATAAACATTTCTCTAAAGATATATAAATGGCCAACAAGTGCAGGAAAGATATCCAGCATCATTAATCTCTAGGAAAATGTACATCAAAACCACAATGAGATACTACCTCATACCCACTAGGACTGCTGTAATCAAAAAGATGGACAATAACTAGTGTTGGTAAGTATGTGGAGAAGTCAGACTTCATATGTTGCTGCTGGGCACGTAAAATAGTGCAGTCACTTTGGAAAACAGTTTGGTGCTTCTTTAAAATGCTAAGCATTCATAATAACCAAACAATTGCATCCCTAGGTATAGACCTTAAGAAATGAGAATGTATGTCCACATATAAAAACTTGTATAAGAATGTTCAAGCAGGGGTGCCTGGGTGGCTCAGTGGTTAAAGCCTCTGTCTTCGGCTCAGGTCATGATCCCAGGGTTCTGGGATCAAGCCTCACATCCGGCTCTCTGCTCAGCAGGGAGCCTGCCTCCTCTTCCTCTCTCTCTCTGCCTGCCTCTCTGCCTACTTATGATCTGTCAAATAAATAAAAATATTTTTTTAAAAAAGAATGTTCAAGCATTATTTTGAAAAGCAAAAAAAGAAAAAAAGGTTACAACCTAAGTACCCATCAACTGATAATAAATAAATAAATATAATATGGTATAATAATAAAATGAAATCTTATCCAGCAATAAAAAAGAAATACTGATATACGCCAAAAGAAAGGTAAACCTTGAAAGTATTAATCTAAGTGAAAAAGGTCAGTCACAAAGGACTATATATTTTAAATTAATCTGTTTTCTTGAAGTGTGCAGAATAGGCAAATTTGTAGAGATGGAAAATAATGTAGTGGTTGCTTGGGGCCTGGAAGGTTTGGGAGGTGAGGGGTATTAGGCAAGAATGAGAATGATTGCTAATGTGTGTGGGATTTCTTTTGGGGGTGGTAAAAATGTTTTAAAATTGGATTTTGGTGATAGTTGCATAAGTGTTTGAATATGCAAGGAAATGTTTGAGCTATGTACTTTAAATAGGTGAATTTTAACCTATGTGGAATAGATGTCAATAAAGCTATTTTTTTTTAACAAAAGAACAAGACCCAACTATAACAACATCATAAATGAATCTCACAGGCATAGTGAGCAAAAGAAGCCAGACACAAGAGTATATATAGAATGTGAATCCATTTGCATGAAGTTCAAGAACTGATAAAACTAATCAAATAACAATAAAAGCCAGAATATTGATTACCTATGGAAGAATAAGTGCTGAACGAGGAAAGGCATAAGAAAAACTTCTGAGCTGCTAAAAATGTTCTATATCTTGATTTGGATGTTTGTTACATAGGCATATATGTATATGAATATTTCATCAGTCTCTACGTTTAATTTTAGTGCACTTTAATGTTCCTTATAGTTTGTAAATTGTACCTCAATTAAAAAGTTGAAATAGATAAAACAACTGTGTATTTTAGCACTTTCTAGGTCAACAAGACACAGTAAAACAGTAGATTCATATGCTGTTAAGAAGACAAGATTTAGGGATGCCTGGACGGCTCAGTCGTGAAGGGTCTTCCTTCAGCTCTAGTCATGATTGCGGGGTCTTGGGATCAAGCCCTGCATTGGGCTACCTGCTCAGTGAAGAGCCTGATTCTCCCTCTCCTTCTGCTCTGCCCCCTGCTTGTGCTGTCCCTTTCTCTCTCTGTCAAATAAATAAACAAAATCCTTAAAAAAAAAAAAAAAATGAAGACAAGTTTCAGAGTTGAAAATCCTTTCTTCCAATATTGTTCCCCATTTCTTGGCTAGAAGATCTTGTGTAAATTATTTAATATGCATGATTGTCTCAGTGTTAAAATGAAGATGATGATAATATCTACCTGAAAGTCGCCTTGGTAGAGATTGCATATGAACGTATTTCATGAACTGCACGTTAGTAGATTTTTTATAACTTCATGGAGATTGCAAAATTAATGTATTTTCAAATAAACATCCATAGGGGTGTTCTAGAATCTTCTTAACTTAGACTCCTAGTATAACGACTCTTACTAAGTTACGCTTTGTGCTAAAATATTTGGACACTATGTGATAAAGATGTAAAAGAAATAGTCCAGTGGAACTCATTGACATATTTTCTTTTCTCCATTTCCAAATGAAGATTCCTTCGTGAAGACCCATGGGAAAAATTCTGTATTTTTATATCACTTGATCACTTATTTGTTCCTTGATTTATGGAAACGGATTTTTTTTTTTGAGGTGCCTGAAAAGAAAAAAACATTAAACAAGTGAGGCCTGTAACTAACAAGGAATGGGACTTTTTTACATGCATCTTGGACCTTAGTTGTCACTCTTCACTTTATTCTATCCTTCCACTCATATTCTCTCTCTGCTTCAGTTCTCTCCCTTACTCTAACTTGGCTTTATTACATTGTATATATTTTAGAGGTCCATTTCAACTCACCCTTAGAAAGGGAAATTATAATGAGCTAACAACAGCAACAGCAAAACAACTTAGTTAAATCAGAATCCAATTTGTTAATCAACTCCACTTAGAAGTTAAACACATAGCAGCTCAAGAAATACCCATAGATGGAGACAAGAGGTGCCCAATTCCACAGAATTTGCTAACGGAGAATTTTTGGTGAGCATAAAGGCTCATTTTAATACCAGAATTCTACTGACCAGAATGGAATCCTCACAGGGCCGGGGATTTTGTACATTTTGTTTACTTCTCTAACCCCAGCGTAGGAACAGTGCCTGCCTCATGGTAAGCACTTAATTAGGGTTTGTTGAATTAATTAGTATAGTCTATAAAAGGTAGTTTTTCATTTCCTCAAATCCATGGCTACAATTACACCAAATTTCTTACAAACTACCATGAAAATGTCAGGCACATACGCATGGTTTATGTGAGAGGCAGAATTAAATGAATAGTACCTCACTGATATTGGGCAAACCAGATATTCTATTAGTGTTTTTTTTTCAATGGAAGGTTTTTTCCAGTGGAAGTGATAACATGAATTCAATATGGAATTTTCCATGCAAAATGCTTGCTGCTCTAAATTCTACAAATTAGATGCTCAATTATTCTTCTCTCACAGAAATATAGTTTTACCATAAAGTAATATACAACTTATTTTCTTATAAAATAAGTCATCCCTTTAAATCAGGCAGTGATCTTGTTATTTCAATTTCATATGAAGCATTTATGCTGCACATTATAAGAAAGATGGTAAAGGAACTTCTTAAAAAGACATTTAAGGATGGATAGAACAGAAGAAGGGAGAATGGCAATAAAATATTGTAAGCTGGAAAGCAGATGGGTGAGCGTAATCAAGTTAGCAGGAACTGAAGCCTGAGCTAGGAACAGGGAACACTGAGAACCAACCTAATCCACACCACAGAATTCTCACAGGACTCAGAAACTGGCAGCAACAGACATTACTGGAAAGGGGTGAAGGAGGGAGAAGCTTAAAATAAAAATGATTGTGTACAAGCGTTGTAAGAAAGTTGTTACTCTTCCAGACACTCCATCACTACAGGCCACTGAATGAAAACTCTTCTCTCACCTTAGCAGACTATATATGTTTTTTTCTCTAGAAGGTGCAAATGGAAAGGTTTTGTAACAGGAAGGCCAGACACTGTTTTAAGTATAACCTCTGAACCAGAAATGAGGACTAAGGGAAAATATGCCTCTTGAAGGCAGATATTCCTAATCTTCAGAACACTGGCAGCCAGGCCATCATGCTCCAGGCAGAAAATCAGAAAACTCTCCTCCAGGGAATCCAACTAGCCCAAGAAAAAAGATATAAGATGTTCACATTGGAGTGTCCCAGTAAAAAACAACCAGACCACGCCATCTTCAAGTTAAATGTCAACTAGCCCCACTCAGGGGTCAAGAGCTTAGAGTTAGCCTTTAGCATGGAAAAACACAACTGATTTTTATATATTGACCTTCTACCCTATAACCTCTGTAAATAACTTAATAGTTGTAGATAATACTGGTTTGTTGACTCCTTTAAACGTTCTACCTAATCAATCATGTCGTCTATGACTAGAGATCCTTTTACTTCTTTACTTATCTTTGTGCCTTTTATTTCCTTTCTTGCCTAATTGTGAAGACTAGACCCTCCAGTTCAATGTTGAATGGAAGAGGTGAAAGTCAGCGTCCTTGCCTTGTTCCTGATCTTAGGGAGCAAGTATTTAATGGTTTAACATTAAATATGATGTGAGCAATAAGTTTTTCATATAAGCCTCTAACTGGTAAAGTTCTCTTTGTTTCTAATTTGATTAAATGTGCTATCATGAATGGCTATTGATTTTTTTCAAATACTTTTCTACATCTATCAATATGATATATTTTCTCCTTTTTCCTATTAATATGGTGAACTGACGGATTTTCAAATATGAAATCACCTTTGCATCCCTGGAATTTGTTTACCAACATTTTGTTAAGAACCTTTATGTTTATAGTCATGGGTCATACTGTGTGTGTGTGTGTGTGTGTGTGTGTGTGTGTTTAACTATCTTTCCTTTTTTACATATTTTTAATGCTTCTGTCTGGCTTGGATGTCAGGGTGTTATTGACCTCATAAATGAGTTGATTAGGGCCATTGGCCTCCATTTTCTGAAAGATTTTTTGTAATATTTGTAATATTTCTTCCTTAAATATTCAATAGAACCATTTGAACCACCCCGGCCTGGGTTTTCCATCTTTAAAACAGACATCCCCACCTCCAAGGATTGCTCCTGATTTGACATTACAATCAACTAGCAAGCTTTGAAGACATATGCCCCAATAGCAGGGGTTTAGAATTAATTGGTCTGTGGTGTTCCTAAACATCATTATTTTTTTTAAGCCCCCTAAGTTGTTTTAATTATGCTCAAGAGTGGAGAATCTCTCCTGAAACATGAAAGCTAGAGACAAAAACCACAAGAGAAGAGCAAACTGAAAGAAAGAGAGACTGTGCAAGTAAACAACTCAAACAAACAAACAAAACTACTACTGATATTGTCAACGACAACAGAGAAGATACTGAGACCATGAAGGACAGAACAGATGTATGACTCAGAAATTAAGCAGGACCAATTTCAAATGCTGGATCGCCACATTTTCGTGGTGTTGTGACCTTGAGCTAATTACTTAAATTCTTTGAAACTTTCCTGGGCGCCTGGGGGGCTCAGTGGGTTAAAGCCTCTGCCTTCAGCTCAGGTCATGGTCTCAGGGTCCTGGGATTGAGCCCCACATTGGGCTCTCTGCTCAGCAGGGAGCCTGCTTCCTCCTTTCTCTCTGCCTGCCTCTCTGTCTACTTGTTATCTCTGTCTGTCAAATAAATAAATAAGATCTTAAAAAAAAAAAACTTAAAAAAATAAATTAAAAAAAAAGAAAAACTGTTTCCTCACCTACAAAACAGCAATAATAATAAAATTGCCTCTTGAGTTGCTGTGAATATTAAGGGAGACAAGAGTTGGAAAGCAGTTCGGAAACTGCCTGCCACAATGTATTAATTAGTAGTATGCAGCATACTCCTGAAACTCCTTTTACTGTGACTTGTTATATTGAATCAAGTAGGAAGAATGTCCTCAGCAGCATTAACTTAAATAAGCTAACTGGCGAAATTACTATTTAAATCTAAAAAGCACTAATGCATTGATGGAGAAGGGTGGAACAAGGGGAAAGGGTATAAATTAAAACGAGTTTAATGCAGGAATGATTCACTTCTAAAATGTGTCCTCACTTATTATAAAAATTAGCTGGGAAATTGCTTGCTCACATTTCCTCAGTATTCAGCACCAGTTCAAATTTGCCACAGAAGTGTGGACTCTCAACAGCATCTGTGCAAAAATCACAGAAGAATGGCTCTCCGAGTGACCGTTCATTACAGATTTTCTTAAGCTTTAATCCGGTTTCATTTTCAGGATTCCCTAATTCAGTAAAGAGTAAAATAACTATTGAATCTACAATTCTCTGTTTCTGCTGCGGATTATTCAGACTTCTCAAGGCTGAAGGAAGGAGTAAATAAAATAGTGTCTGGAAAGCACTTGACTTGGTGCATAACCCCAGCAAGCATTCATTGACATCATCATAATTATCGCTATGATTCAGGGCAAAACTAGCTAATGATGAACTTGAAATTCTTCACATGCAATACGAGAACGTTAGCCTGGAATGGCTCTGTATCCCCTGGCTCGGAAAGTCCATTTAGAATAGGGATTTGGGATTTGACAGTTGTTTATTTTCAGATATATTCTGTTGGCCGACTATCTGTACTCTTTATTAATACTAACGATATGCAGAGTGTTTGGTCAGAATCATCTGGCCAGCCCCATTCATTACTTACCATAATGTAGACCCAGCCAAAAATGTGAAAACAGCGTGTTGTTCAAGAGTTAATTAGAGTAAGAGAACAGGAACATTCTTAAATCTTGACTTAAATGTCAAGATGCCATTCCCTGGGTAGTTCTTACCTGTTTGAACACAAAATGAAGAGAATGACATCCTGTGACGAAGGCCCATGTCCCCTCTGCAGCACCATCTCACTTAAATTTACTTGCCTCAGGAGTATACATACTGCCTTTTCCCCTTTCGTGGGCTCTTCGACAAGGTGGACAGCAGTAAAGCTCCCTAAGTCTCAGAGAGAGACTAAAAATTACATGTGTCTAAGCTGTCAATAAGCTTTCTGTGAAATTGTCAGACCTGCAGTTAATAGTGTTTAGATGATCAGCAAAATGTGTTTCAAAACCACCTCTCCCAGAAATTGCCAATAAAGGAAAATAATAGAAGTTCTTGGGTTACAAAATACCAAGAGGAAATGGCCCACTTTTCATGCTGTACGACCTGAGAGAATATGAAAAGTCCGGAAATTGTCTGCTCCAAAAAATCTCTCCTGGCAATCAGGTAAAATCATCCTTCATAACAAGACCTATTCTTAAAGTTCCAGGTAGTGTCATTTGCAGAAGGGGCACCAAGTTAGCAATAGCTTCTTCAAATGGGAAAATATCGGTGAGGTCATTACACGACAGGCATCTGGGCAAATGCAGGCAATTTTCTCCTTTTATTTATCTTTGTATTCTTAGGAGCATCTAGCCCACTTAGAGAAAGCAAAAACTAACACCAGGGTAATAACAATCATCTTAACATTAGGTAAAAGGCCTGACATTACTTATTTTTAGAGCTATTCAAAAGAAATGCACAAGTGTACATGCTCACATCAAGAACCCTAATTTTGAGATTGCATCCCTACCTAGAAAATGTCTCTTGATGATTCAGATTCTTCCTTGTATGGGGCCGGGGGGCTTATTAGCTTTTAGATCCCAAACTTTTCATTCATGGACCTCCCTCAACTGCCTGTGGAGACAAACCATTTCTGCATCGGCTCCCAGGAGATATATGCCCACAAAGAATTGTCCGAAGTCTTTATCACCCAATGTACAACTAGTATCCAGTTGGGGACTTCATACTGGAATGTCAGGAGCCATTACTTTCACCCATAGTTTAGAAAATGTGCTAATATTTTTTCAAATATATGTGAATATTTGTCCCTTGCACTCCTGTTGATGTGGGAAACAAAGGCAAAAGAAAAAAAGTTACATTTCCTTACTGCTTACAGCCCCTTGACAAGTCCTTGAAACAGATAGAGTGACCTTCCACTGGGAGCTCGGCAGGCCCCTGGATGTTAATACTTTGCTAAGGGCAAAGGCAATCTTAGCTTAATGTTATCCCAACTTCCAGGATCTTGTGAGTCTACTTTAACACACGAAAATTCCTTTGGAAACTTCTTTATCTCTACCCCCCAAGACACATGTTGGCGATCATCCTCCAGGCATACGGCCCACTGATGTACTCTCCAAGAGTCTCATGACTAGGATTTTACTACAGTAATAAATGACCATTTGCTAATAATAGCTAGCCCATTCAGGGTCTTGGAAACCTTGTTTCCAAAATTCCTTTGAGACGTATGCTATCCCTAATCCCTTCCCAACTTGAAATTATCTAATCAGTCACCCATCACAACCCAAGAACAGCTCTTTCTGTCCAGAGGTCCTGTCTCCCTGCTTTAATGATACCACTTTTTTGCACCAAAGACGGCTCAAGAATTCTTTCTTGGCCATGGGCTCTGAACCCCAACATTTCCTACATCACTATGGTGCTTTACTTATTCTTACTTAGCTTGCGTTTCCTAAGACAATATCTAAGAGAGATTTTACTAAGATGAATCCATCAGATGGTTGCACTGATGATTACAAAACACTTCCATTTGAAAGATTCCCTCCCAAGTCGGGAAAGAAGACCAAATCTACAAGGACAGTCCCCTTAGCTCCCATTGCTTCTCTCATCAACAGGATTTTTTTAAGATTGTATTTATTTATTTGACAGACAGAGACACAGCAAGAGATGGAACACAAGTAGGGGGAGTGGGAGAGGGAGAAGAAGCAGGCTTCCAGCCAAGCTGGGAACAATGGGTGCGGGGATCGATTCCAGGACCCTGGGATCATGACGGGAGCCAAAGGCAGATGCTTAACAACTAAGCCACCCAGAGACCCCGTCAATAATATTTTTCTTGGAAAATGCTTAAGTAGATGATCTGACTGTTTCTACTGTGGATGTACCAAACATTCACATGATTCTAATTGTCTGTCATAAAGGAAAATCTTATTAGAAAACCCAGAAGGCATTTGTTACTTTTACATCCTGGTGGGTTTGTGAAGAAGATTAAATCATTATGTAAACTGACTCTTCATGGGTGATTCACTTAAAGAATGACTTCCTGTTCTGCTATACAAATAAATAACAACTGCATTTCACTGTCAGTATGGTAATTAAGGCAAGGACTCCTTCTGGCATTAGACTGTATTTTAATTCTTCCATATTTGCCACTCATTGATACCAAATGACAAACTGATTTCCAAAAACAGCCTTTGATATACATAGGCGTATGTGTGTGTGTGTGTGTGTGTGTGTGTGTGCGTGTGTGTGTGTGTAGATATATAGATAGATATTTAGTAGATACATATCTATTTTTAAATTTTTTAGAAAAGCCAAAAGGCCATACTCCTGCAAAAAGAGTTCAGCTGGCCTGAAAAAAAGCCAACCCCAGTTGTACAATGAAAACTGACCGTGTCTCTGAAAGCTCACGCAGAAGCTTCCAGCAGGATTTCATCACAATGCAGACTATGGTATTTATATGGATGGGCTAGCTTAATAAGATGTTTCACCAGCTTCTTAACTTTCACTGCAAATATTTCTCCAGAAGCCAAACCCTCCAATCCCCCTCATTTTGTGGGTTTGAAGTATTAATTATAGCTTAAATTCTACAAAAACAAGCAGAAAGAGCTGTAAACTTCTATGCCTGTTGCTTTCTACACTGCTTGGCCATGACATTTTTTTTTTTTTTAAACTCTGTTTTAGCCCCAGTTTTCAGGAAGTTCAGCGTTTTAGAGTCAGTATAACCTATATATGTGGAAAATTTCCACAAATTCTAAGTCCTTAAAGAACTGTTTGCCTCATTTTAAAATATATGCTGCTCATTCAGGCTTAAAAACAACAACAAGGGAGCCTGGATGGCTCAGTTGGTTAAGCAACTGCCTTCGGTTCAAGTCATGATCCTGGAGTCCTGGGATGGAGTCCCACATCAGGCTCCCTGCTTGGCGGGGAGTCTGCTTCTCCCTCTGACCCTTACCCCTCTCATGCTCTCTCTCTCTCCCTCATTCTCTCTCAAATAAATAAATAAAATCTAAAAAATAAATAAATAAAAATGGAAAATAAAAACAACAATGAAGAGGAAAGTTCATTAACCCAATGCATGAATCATATTTGGTTGAAATTTCAATTTAACCTAAAGTGATTTTTTAAACTATTTTTGTGGTTTATTTTTTAAAAAATTTATATATCAAATGTCTATTCCTTTTATTAAAAGAAACAAACAAAAAATCTTTTACTGTATTCTACCAATTATATAATAATAAAGATCTTTTTCTAAATCTCTTTTGTTATGCATATATGGTTCTTATGTGATTGGAATCATTGTGTACATACCATATGATTGTTCTTTATTGTTTAGCAGTTTTTGTGTATCTCCAAAGTTTGCACATTTGCCAGATTTATAGGCTATAAAATATTTTATTGGGGCACCTGGGTGGCTCAGTGGTTTAAAGCCTCTGTCTTCGGCTCAGGACATGATTCTAGGGTCCTGGGATCGAGCCCCACATCGGGCTCTCTGCTCAGCAGGGAGCCTGCTTCCTCCTTTCTCTCTCTCTGCCTGTCTCTGCCTATTTGTGATCTCTGTCTGTCAAATAAATAAAATCTTTAAAAAAAATATTTTATTGATATACCACAGGGAACTAACTCATTTCCCCATATCTGGGGAATGACTTTCAAAATATACACACTATGATTTTGTCCTGTAGCAGTTTCCTAGGGCTGCCAGAAGAAAGTACCACAAACTAGGATAACTTAACCAATAGGAATTCATTCTCTCACAGTTCTCACTACTCACAGGAGAGTAGAAGTCTAAAATCAATCTGTTGGCAGAGCAGCACTCCTTCTAAACCCTTAAGGGGGGAATCCCCTCTTGCCTCTTCCAGCTTCTGGTATCCCCAAGCATATCTTGGCTTATAGCAGCTTATCTCCAATCTCCATTTGTGTCCTCACATGGCCAGCATCATCCATCTGAGTCTCTTCTTCTCTTTTTATAAGGACACCAATCATATGAACTAAGGACCCACCCTGCTCCAGTATAACCTCCAAATTAACTTAGTATACATCTGCAACAACCCCATTTCCATATAATGTTCCTGGAAGGATATGAAATTGTAGGGGACATTTTCCCTCCCAGTGTGTGTATACCAAACCATTATTTATAGATATGCTAACAGTCTGTTTCCAAGAGACAGGAAAATAAAATGCTCTCACATTTTAAATACATGATTTAAATAAATATATGTATATATTTATATATATGTTATTTGTCTTATCTGACCAGTCTGCAGTTTCTGTAAGAAAAAAAAAAAAAATCTGCTTTTCATATTATTTTCTAAATCCCGAATATCCCACAGACATAAAACCCAACTACCATCTACTGTATATGTAAGAGAATAAAAAGGGTTTATAGCCATCATGAATTTAGTTTCATATCTTCTAATCAATTTTCTTCAATCCCAAAGATAAAAAAAATTCCCCACAGATTCCTATTTTTGACAGAAGTATAGAATGGAATAAGTAGCTTTCTGTTCCTCAAAGTCTATAGAAGAGATCCCACATCCCAGAGGAGAAGGGAAGCTTATAAACAGAAAAAAATTTGTATTTTACCCTTCCCCATCATCAACATTCTACAAGGATTTCTCGATCTTTAAGAAACTCCAGCGTAAAACTGGCAGCATCATGTTACCGGATTTCAAGCTTTACTACAAAGCTGTGATCACCAAGACATACTGGCATAAAAACAGACACATAGACCAGTGGAACAGAGTAGAGAGCCCAGATATGGACCCTCAACTCTACGGTCAAATAATCTTCGACAAAACAGGAAAAAATATACAGTGGAAAAAAGACAGTCTCTTCAATAAATGGTGCTGGGAAAACTGGACAGCTATATGTAGAAGAATGAAACTCGACCATTCTCTTACACCGTACACAAAGATAAACTCAAAATGGATAAAAGACCTCAACGTGAGACAGGAATCCATCAGCATCCTAGAGGAGAACATAGGCAGTAACCTCTTCGATATCAGCCACAGCAACTTCTTTCAAGATATGTCTCCAAAGGCAAAGGAAACAAATGCAAAAATAAACTTTTGGGACTTCATCAAGATCAAAAGCTTCTGCTCAGTAAAGGAAACAGTCAACAAAACAAAGAGGCAACCCACGGAATGGGAGAAGATATTTGCAAATGACAGTACAGACAAAAGGTTGATATCCAGGATCTATAAAGAACTCCTGGGGCGCCTGGGTGGCTCAGTGGGTTAAAGCCTCTGCCATCAGCTTAGGTCATGATTCCAGGGTCCTGGGATCGAGCCCCACATCGGGCTCTCTGCTCAGCAGGGAGCCTGCTTTCTCCACTCTCTCTCTGCCTGCCTCTCTGCCTACCTGTGATCTCTGTCTGTCAAATAAATAAATAAAATCTTTAAAAAAAAAAAAAAAAGAACTCCTCAAACTCAACACACACAAAACAGACAATCATATCAAAAAATTGGTGGAAGATATGAACAGACACTTCTCCAATGAAGACATACAAATGGCTATCAGACACATGAAAAAATGTTCATCATCACTAGCCATCAGGGAGATTCAAATTAAAATCACATTGAGATACCACCTTACACCAGTTAGAATGGCCAAAATTAGCAAGACAGGAAACATGTGTTGGAGAGGATGTAGAGAAAGGGGAACCCTCTTACACTGTTGGTGGGAATGCAAGTTGGTGCAGCCACTTTGGAGAACAGTGTGGAAATTCCTCAAGAAATTAAAAACAGAGCTTCCCTATGACCCTGCAATTGCACTACTGGGTATTTACCCCAAAGATACAGATGTAGTGAAAAGAAGGGCCATCTGTACCCCAATGTTTATAGCAGCAATGGCCACGGTCGCCAAACTGTGGAAAGAACCCAGATGCCTTTCAACGGGCAAATGGATAAGGAAGATGTGGTCCATATACACTATGGAGTATTACGCCTCCATCAGAAAGGATGAATACCCAACTTTTGTAGCAACATGGATGGGACTGGAAGAGATTATGCTGAGTGAAATAAGTCAAGCAGAGAGAGTCAATTATCATATGGTTTCACTTATTTGTGGAGCATAACAAATAACATGGAGGACATGGGGAGATGGAGAGGAGAAGGGATTTGAGGGAAATTGGAAGGGGAGGTGAACCATGAGAGACTACGGACTCTGAAAAACAGAGTCTATAAAACTTGGGGGAACAAGGTGGTGGGTATTATGGAGGGCACGTATTGCATGGAGCACTGGGTGTGGTGCAAAAACAATGAATACTGTTACGCTGAAAAGAAATTAAAAAAAAAAAGTATTAAAAAAGCCAAAAAAAAAAAAAAGAAAGAAAGAAACTCCAGTGTACTCTTTCAAAAAGGGGAACATCCAAAACGTAAGGTGAAGATATAGTCTATTCAATACAGGAAGAGTTTGTTTTTTTTTGTTTTTTGGTTTTTGTTTAAGATTTTATTTATTTATCTGACAGAGATCACAAGTAGGCAGAGAGGCAGGCAGAGAGAGAAGAGGAAGCAGGCTCTCTGCGGAGCAGAGAGACAGATGCGGGGCTCGATCCCAGGACCCTAGGATCACGACCCGAGCTGAAGGCAGAGGCTTTAACCCACTGAGCCACCCAGGTGCCCCTCAATATGGGAAGAGTTTGAAAAGGCAAAGTGCCAAAATACATCTGTCAGCTTTGCAAACATCCCATGAGAAAGGGGTATCTGCCATATATATTTCCTTCAACTAACTTTTTAAAAAGGAGTAGACATTGAACACTCTTATCCCTTTCTCCTCAATTCATTCTCTGTGAATATGTCAGAATAAGTTTTCAAGTGTCTTGAAATAACACAAAACCATGTGTGAGGGAAATGAAGAGTGACACCATATTTATTCTGAAGATTGAGATCACTAGTAAAATATTACAATCTGTTGTTTTTTCATTAAGACTATTTTTAGAGCAGTATAAGGTCATAGCAAAATTGGGGGAAGGTACAGACGTTCCCCATGTACCCCCCTTGCCTGCACACATGCACAACCTCCCCCATTATCAACATCCCTTACAGAGTGGTACATTTGTTGCAGTTGAATCTACATTGACATAGCATAATCAAAGTCCACGGTTTACGGTATGGTTCACTTACGGAGGTGTATTTTCTATGACTTTGCACAAATGTATAATGACATGGATCCATCATTATGGTATCATACAAGATTTTTTCCACCTTAGAAATCCTTTGTGCTCTACCTGTTCATCCCTTCCCCTGCTCCCCAACCCCTGGCAACCATGACCCTTTTATTGTCTCCATAATTTTGCCTTTTCCAGAATGTCATACAGTTGGGAATCAAATAGTATATCACCTTTCAAATTGACTTCTTTCACTTAGGAGTATGCATTTGAGTTTTCTGTGTGTCTTTTCATGGCTTGAGAGTTCATTTCTTTTTAGCATTGAGTAATACTCCATTACCTGGACGGACTGCAGTGATTTATCCCTTCACCTATTGAAGGATATCGGATTACTTCCAAGCTTTGGCAATTATGAATAAAGTTGTTCTAAACAATTATGTGCTGGTTTTTGTGTAGATATAATTTCTCAGTTCCTTTGGGTAAATACCAGATTGTGATTGGTGGATCGTATGCTAATAATATGTTTAGTTTTGTAAGAACCTGCCAAACTGTGTTCCCAGAAGCCATTGGCTTGCTTTGACAACAACTGGGAAAAGAATGACCCTTTCCTGGAGTAGTTTCAGACCTTCACAAATACCACCAGCTGTTCTCTGGATAATGCTAATTATGTTCTGTAGATGATTATATTCTATAGTTTTAAGTTGCTAACCCTCTCTACCTCCCCAAAATAAGGTGATCCTGAAGGCCTACATAATCACTGTGAACCTATTGGGCTTGTACTACATATCTTCTCTCCAGTAAGTCTCAGGTGTGAAACACATATACTTGTAGCCTTTTTTATTTAAAATGACATAATCATTTTCACTGGAAAACATTTTCGGAAATGCAAGGTCAGTGAGCAAGGCTCTACTTCCCCAAATGACACCAAAGTCACCTCCAGAGGCAGGACACTTTCAGAATGAGAGGCCAAGAGGAGGTCTGCCATTTGATGAGGAATTGGCAAAATGAGCCTTGGCACAGTTGCTGGGGAGCTTGGCTCTCCAAAAACAAAACACTTGTGCCTCTTTTGTTTTTCCTTTTCAATAAGGAGAGTGAATTCTCAACGTCAAGGTATGCAAATAGTATTCTATTTGCTTTGGAGGAGTTAGCGTGAACTTTCCATGGTTGATATTGCTAAGAAAAACAGGAAAACAGAAATAAAGAATTTCCCAGTAAATAGACTGCCTACAATCAGAATTCTAAAAAGTTCATAAATAGTTATTTTCTTGATACTTCAGACTAATAGGGAGATCTTTTCTTAGATCATGGGTGGGGGAATATTCCTGAGTTATTCTGGTCAGTTTACTAATTCAGCTGGATCCAATGTAACAAGCAAAATAATTTATTTTTTAATCGGCAATTCTGGGAGCCAAAGTAACCTAAGCAACAGCAAGCCAGTCTACTTAGCCAAGATGACAGGGGCACACTTTTCCTGTTTCACCATTCTTCCCCATCTGAAAAACCTTCTCTCCATTCTGATGCTACTTAAGTTGCAGTGTGAGTCTCTTATTCCCTTCACTTGATCTATCCCCCCCCACCCAATCTACTCATGGTTTTCTTCCCCACCATAGCATAGCTCTCTGAAAAGATGCCAGTGATCTGCGGCTCCTTAAAGATCCCCATGCAGCCTTTCTCTTGATGACCAATCTCCTGTTTCTGGAAGCTCCCTTCTGTCCTGGCTTAGGTCACTTTCCATCCAACTCCATCTCTGATGATTTCCCCTAGTGTACTGTGCTGAGAGCTAAGGTTGTAGGCACATATCACTTACGTTTATTTCCTCATATATCCACATATAACTGTTGAGTGCCTTTTAAGTGCTTGAACTGCCTGAGGGTTCTGACTTCACCTTTCCTTTCTTTCTTATCTCTTTAATTTCTCCCTCTGCTATTTCATCCAGACTCAACTCTGTTCATCTCCTACTCTTTGGCCACAGCTTTAATACATACATCCTAAGCATTTCTTTCCTTGGCTTATAGAATAGTTTCTTCAGTGAGCTTCCTACTGACGGTTTCACTAACTACCTTCATCCTATAGAAAGTTATCTTCCCCTTTCCTTCTCTCCCTTCCTTTCTCGCCTTTACTTTTCCTCTATTTAATATAAAATGTGTTTCAAAAATCCCCCCAGTTTAGAAAAACTACAAGGAAGAAAAAAATTGCAAGGCCAACACCTAAGGTCAACCATTTCACCTTTAGTGGGCTTTCTGCCAGTTTTTCCAGGTATAGGTTTTTTTTGTTTGTTTGTGTTTTTTTGTTTGTTTTTTTTAAAGATTTTTATTTATTTATTTGACAGAGAGATCACAAGCAGGCAGAGAGGCAGGCAGAGAGAGAGGAGGAAGCAGGCTCCCTGCTGAGCAGAGAGCCCGATGTGGGGCTCGATCCCAGGACCCTAAGATCATGACCTGAGCCGAAGGCAGTGGCTTAACCCACTGAGCCACCCAGGCGCCCCAGGTATAGGTTTTTTAAAAAGCAGTCAGAAGTGAACTTTTTTCACCCTTCAAAGATCAGATAAATCCCATTTAAACTCTTCCAAAACATAAAGAAGAAACCTTCCAAATACCTTTTTTGAAATCAGCAAAATTCTGATAAGAAACCTGATACAGATAGCCCACCAAAATAAAACAAAATACAAAAGAATAATATATCAATCTCACTTGTAGAAACTGTAAAAACACTAAACAAAATATGAGCAAATATAGTCAAAAAATAAAAACGTCAAAAAAGGGAGTGAAAAATTATTTCATATTCAGAACTTTATTGATTTTAAATAGGACATTAATAGGACAAGGAGACAGTCTAATCATTGACTCAAATAATGTCAAATAAGACCTATGATACGATTCAAATTTCTTTCCTACCTAAAAAAGAACTTTGAGCAAAAATAGGAGTGAATGTTACTTCCTTGACATGATACTAATATTCATCTGATAATCATGCTTAATAATGAAAAATAAAAAAAGTTTCATTTATCAGAAAGAAAATTCCAGTTTACTATTGTTTGCAAACACCAAACAAGGCATTCAGATAAGAGAAATATAAGGTATCAATATAAAAAATAAGGTAAACTTACAATTATTTGCAGATGATATGCCAGTATGCGTGCAAAATTTGAGATTATCAACAAAAGGAAAAACCTAGAAACAATAAGATTTTATTCAGTAGTTTTGCATAATTTTCCCAAATGAGACTGATCTGTGGTTCCCTCTGAAGGAATCATCTATGGAATATTGTTTTATGGCTTCACAAATGAATTTCATAGTGTTTCTTCTTTTTGTTTTTAAACCATTTAAATAGCCTGAATATATCTGATTTTTGAGGGGTGAACAATTCACATGTTAAAAAACAACCACAAAAAAAGCAAACCCTATGCCTAAAGAAAACCTGGTTGGAACCTGGTCAAGTATTTACAAAATAATCATATATACTCAGTAGGTTTCTTTTATACAAACGTAACCAAGTGTACAATACAATGGATTTAAAAATATTATCTAGGGGTGCCTGGGTGGCTCAGTGGGTTAAGCCTCTGCCTTCGGCTCAGGTCATGATCTCAGGGTCCTGGGATCGAGCCCCGCATTGGGCTCTCTGCTCAGTGGGAAGCCTGCTTCCCCCCCCACCCGCCCCCGCCTGCCTCTGCCTATTTGTGATCTCTGTCTGTCAAATAAATAAAATCTTAAAAAAATATATTATCTATAATAACAAAAGTCTATGGATAAATCTCAAAAGACACATGCAGAACACATACACACCCCAAAAAAAGAGAAGGGGAAAAATAAAAAAACAACTTCAAGCTTCTGCTGAGGGCTATAGAGGTGACAGACAAATAGAAAGATATATCATGATATTGTATAGGAAATGTCAATAATGTAAAAGAATATTAATGCTTGAATTTCTAAATTGAATGAGATCCCAATGAGAAACAAAGAAGTTTAAAATTGAGGGAAGCAGGGCTTTAAAAATAATGGCTATGCACCTCATATATCTGATAATGGGTTAATATCTACAATGTATAATTAGCTTTATCTATATAATTATATAGATAGAGATAGATAAAGATATATCTTACACATATCATACAACTCAAAAGCAAAAAAATCAAATAATTCAATTAAGAAATTGGCAAAGGATTTGAATAGACACTGTTACAGAGAAGGCATATAAATGGCCAACAAGTACATAAAAGTTGCTCAGCATCACTAATCATCAGGAAAATCCAAGTCAAAACCACAATGAGATATCATCTCACAACTACTAGGATGGCTATTATCAAAACAACTAGAGACAAATGTTGGCAAGGATATAGAGAAAAAGGAATCCTTATGCACTGTTAGTAGCAATGTAAACTGGTGCAGCCACTTGAGAAAACATTATAGAGGGTCCTCAAAAAGTTAGATAGTACTACTATATGATCCTGCAATTCCACTTCTTGATAAATATCCAAATGGAACAAAAACAGTATCTTGAAGAGATATCTACACTCCCATGTTCACCGCAGTATTTTTACAAGAAACAGAAACAACGTGAGCAAATACAGTAAAAAAATGATGGATGAATCATTGACTCATCTAATCATTGACTGATGGATGAATAGATAAAGAAAATATGGCATATGTATATACAATGGAGTATTATTTAGCCTTAAAAAGGAAAGAAATCCTGCCATTTGTGACACCATGGCTAAACCCAGAGGGCATTATCCTAAGTCAAATAACCCAGACAGAAAGACAAGTACTGTTTGATCTCATTTATATGTGGAAAAAAAGAATAACTTGTATAAACAGAGAGTAGAAGAAAAACAAACGAACAAACAAACAAACAAAAAGTAGGATGGTGGTTACCAGAGAAATAGGGAGATGTTGGTCAGAGCACAAATTTTCAGTTCTAAGACAAATAAGTTCTGAGGATCTAATGTACAAAATGGTGACTACAATTAATAATATTAAACTGTATACTTGAAATCTTCTGAGTAAATTTAACAGGTCTAACAATAAACTATCTAACAACAATAATCTAACAACAAAAATAAGTAAAAGGGGTGCACCTGGGTGGCTCAGTGGGTTAAGCCTCTGCCTTCGGCTCAGGTCATGATCTCAGGGTCCTGGGATCAAGCCCCACATTGGGCTCTCTGCTTAGCGGGGAGCCTGCTTCCCCCTCTCTCTCTGCCTGCCTCTCTGCCTACTTGTGATCTCTCTGTCAAATAAATAAATAAAATCTCTGGGACACCTGGGTGGCTCAGTCAGTTAAGTATCTGCCTTTGGCTCAGGTCATGATCCCGGAGTCCTGGGATCAAGTCCCACTTCAGGGGTCCCTGCTCAGATGGGAGCCCACTTCTCCTTCTCCCTTGGCTGCTCCCTCTGCTTGTGCTTCTCTCTCTCTCTGTCAAATAAATAAATAAATAAATAATCTTTAAAAAAAATAAGTAAAAGGTAATTATGTGAGGTGATGGATATGTTAATGAACTTAATTGTGGTAAATACTTTATAATTTATATTTACATAAAATCACAGTGTGCACTTTAAATTACACAATTTTCCTTGTCAATATACCTCAAAAGAGCTGGATAAAAGGAGAAAAGTTTTTAAATGAAAATTAAAATACTTGGTAACTCTGAAGTTTACCTGGAAAAATTTATATGTGAAAATAGCTAAGAGAACCCGAAAAGAGAGACATAACAAGCACGGTCAGCATTTTAAGATATTTAAGATTACAGTATTTAAAACAGTATCATATTGGTGGAGGAGTGAGCAGACATAGCAATGAAACAGCATTCAGAAACAGATCTAAATGCCTATGGGGATTTAGTCTGTAATAAGGATGGAATTTTCAAAAAATGGAGTAAAGACGGATTACTTGATAAAAGGTATTTGAAAGTAGAGTAACAGTTGGAAAAGTTAGCTGGATTACTACTTAATTACTTAACAACAAAATTAATTCAAGAACAATAAAAGTTTAAAAAAAATTTTTAATGAGACTTTAAAGTAACTAGAAGAAAGCAAGTGAAAACTCAGAAGACACAAAGGCAAAATTTATTCTACTTGATAGAATAATACAGAGGCATAGATGCCCTAAACAAAGTGAAATGACAAAGGAGTAAAAATGCATGTGTGGTGGATACATGTGACCAAGTGCCAATCTAATAGGAAAGTATGCTATCTTTGTTTTAATTTTCAGTTCTGTAATTATAAAGGAAGTCGAGCTTCTTGCCATATGTTTATTGACCATTTATATTTCTGAGCTGTTTTTAGGGATAGGGAAGGGAAAGGAACTGAGCAAGGATGTGGTCTCAGCTGGAGTCTGGCTTCAGCCTGGTCCCACCGGGTTGCTGTGGAGTATGAGTCATACCACAGTTAGCTCAGCTTGAATCAAGGGAGGCTTGTTCTTTTGTACTCCCATGCCAGTCAGTCACCTACTAGGAGCTGAAGATGCAGAGTGGGTGAACTATCTGTTGAGATGGCTCCCATTCACTGAGCACGGTTCTTGAAAAGGGGTACAATTTTTCTCTCATTGCTGCTAAACCATCCTGCGGCTGGGAGAAGGATGCACTCCCTACCAACGGGTATCTGGGAGTGACAGCAATATCATCTCCTGCCATCACCCAAATAATCTCACCGTGTTGCCCTGAGCTCCAACCACTCAAGAACACTTGATGGTCTTTTTGCTTTTGTTTTGTTTTTTAATAAAATATTTTATTTATTCATTTGACAGAGAGAGATCACAAGCAGGCAGAGAGGCAGGCAGAAAGAGAGGGAGAAGCAGGCTCCCCGCTGAGCAGAGAGCCGGATGCAGGGCTTGATCCCAGGACCCTAAGATCATGACCTGAGCCGAAGGCAGAGGCTTAACCCACTGAGCCACCATCCAGGTGCCCCCACTTGATGTTTTTTAAATATGCCTGGCACATTCATTATTTCATGCCTTTCCTGGAATAACTTTTCTACCCTGTCCAACTGTCCAAATCCTACTCAACCTTTGATACAGCCCAACCTTTTTACATCTGTGAGAGTTCTGTCTCCTATGTCTCCCATTGGCGTTTCTTCGTACCTCTCTTGTGGCATTTATTTTGTGTGCTTTTTAATACCGTTAAATGTTCACATTTTCTTTCTCCCAAATCAAAATGGAAGTCATTCATTTTATTCTGTGGTTTGTAACAAATGACTAGAAACTTTGTCTTCCTCAAAAGTTTATAAATGCCTTTGGTGTGAAAACAGAGTCTTAGTCCACATCTTTCATTCCCTTAGTACCTAGCATGAAACCCAATCAATGTTCGCTGAATTGAGTTGAATCAAGTGTAATGCCAAAAAAATAAAAAGCAACTGTTTTTCTATCTGGCCCATCTGGCATGGAAATTAAAAAAAAACAAAACAAAACAAAAAAAAAAACACCTGATTTCTCATTTCCTGGCTTTCTTTTTAGTCTATTCCTCTCTCTCTTTTGTGTTCTAGTAACCCTTCAGTATAAACATTTTATTCACTCTGTCCAGATATTTTTCATGTCCTAGCAAATAGCATAATTCAACTGACTACCCTCTATTATAATTCAATCTTTTATAACTTTTAGCAGTGATGATTAAGAAAACAAAAGCTTTGTGTTCTGTTTTTAAAGTTTCCCCATCAATTTTCTTTATTATGTTGAGGTCATTTTACCTCTCAGAAAATATATGACCCACAAATTTGTTTGAAAACCATTATCTTTTCAAGGACCTCTCTCTCTCTCTCTTTTTTTTTAAAGGACCTCTAATATTAGGCATTTGACATTCCCTTTTGATACAGATACACTGTGTAAAAAGTGGACTCATTTATAAAAGAAACAATTGATGTCATTATTTCCAACATGCTCATTTCATAGACATGAGGATACGGAGAGGCAGAGGTTATGATCAAGTTTCATACTTGCTTAAAATCCTTTAATGGTTCTCCAAGGCTCATAGGACAAAGTGTAAACCTCTCAATATGGTTTGTGAGGGCCTCTACAATTTGTTCTCTGCTTTATCATGTAATATTACCGCAGCTATAAAAAGATACTTATATTCTGCCAAACTCACTCTGTGCTCTGACACCTCCCCTGAATCTTTAAAATACTCTGTTGCCAGTACGTTGGAAAACGTGCCAGCACTCTCATATCCTACCCCATTGTACAGTTAGCTCCTACTAATCCTTCAGGTCTTAGACGAGATACAACTTCCTGTGCACAAACTTCCCAGACACCCCCAATGTTTTAGGTGTCCCTGCTTCAGACATCTAAAGTACTCTACTTGAACTTAGCATGCTAAATTGTCACACCTATTTCCTTTTCTGGAATTTCAGATCATACCTCCCTCACCCAGCATTACCCATCCCCTTTACTCCAAATCTATTGTTTGTTTTTTATAACATTTGTCACTTTCCAACATACTGTAGAATTTACTCAAGGTTTACTCCTGGCCATGATGGAGTTGCCAATATCAAATAAGCACTACTGGCATGAACACTTATGAAACTAGAAAAAAATATATAAGAAACAAATATTTCCAGAAACTGGACAACTGGCAGCACTCTTTACAATCCCTAACTGAAGGGAAATTTCAAGGTGAACTCCACCATAGCCTTGGCGTTCTGCCTGGCACCTTCCAGACTGTAGTGCCCGGAGGTACAGCCCAAGCAGAGCATGGTGTGGTCTTGCTGAACTGAGGAGAGAGACTGGACCTCAGAGCTGCTGAGACAACTGGAATTTGCAGGAAAGAGTATTGGAAAGGAGACAGTTGCACAAAGAAAGCACTCCAGACATGTTTGCAGAGGTTCTCATCAGTCATCGGCTGAAAGTTAATATGGCTATCCACAAGACTCCACAAATCCCAGAAGAAAATAAGTGTCAGAAAACAATGAGCTGAACACAGATTCCAGAGTGGCACACAGCTGAGAGCTCACTGGAATTCTGATCGCCAGTGACTTGTGGGAAAATATCAAGCAGGCTAGTGTCCCTGCAAATAGGGTTGCAGAAGGAGGGAGAGATAGGGACCGAAAAATATATATTTTTTGGAAAAAAGAATGGCTGAGAAAATAATACAAAACCACCAATCGAAAAGGCTCAATTAACCTTAAGCAATATTTTAAAAATCAAGAAGAAACAAAGAAGAAGAAAAAAAAAAAAAAGACTACATCCAGACACATTCTAATCTAATGCAAAAAGAAAAAAAAATCTAAAAGGTATGGAAAGAAAAAAACAGAAGAGAAAAGAATAAAACACATTCCAGAGGAACAGTGGTAAGAATAACCAGTGACTTCTCACTAGAAACAATGCAAGCCGGAACACAATGCTACATAGACCAAGTGCTGAAAGGAAAGGCTGTCACCCGTGAATTATATATCTAGCAAAAATATCCTTCAAAAATGAAAGCGGGCTAAAAATATTTCCAGATGAACAGATGCTGAGAGAATTTACCACAATCAGATCTGCTCTACAAGAAATGTTAAAAGAGTTTCAGGCTGTGGGGAAATGATTTTGTGTGGAAAGTCAGATCTACATAAAGTGATGAAGAGAATAGAAATGGAAATAGAAAATATGTGAGTAACTGTGAAAGTCAGGTGAGGAGGCATCCCCCCAGGAGAAGGGCCCAGCCTGAAATCAGAGGCTGAGAGGAGCAAAGAAGACCTCTAACTATAAGAAAAGAGAGAAATGATTAATTCCAAGGCTGGACCAGAGAATGTAATAGATGAACCTAGAGCTTTTGTTTTTCCAGAAAGAAAGGAAGTAGTCAAAGGAATAGGAGTATATGTCAAAAGGACTCAGAAGCTAACTTAAAAGCCAGAAAAATAATTTTGAGCAGCAAAATGAATAATGAAAATCATTGATTATAACTTGTTGATGAAAATGAGAAACCATGAGTCTATACTGGTATAAATAAATGAAATTCAAAGTATATGAGGAACTGGAGATTTGCTTAACTCCAAAGTACATCCCCATAAAATACTTATTAATTTTGAAGAAAAATGCAACTTAACAGTAGCCTGGCAGACACCCTCTTAACCAAGTAACCGATGTGAACATCATCAGTCATGGGACAGAATGAAATTGTGTGTCACCTGATATAATAAGAAGAACACAGCTTCACTACTATGAAATTGCTGTCATTAAACCATAAGAGAAAACATCAGGGGAAAAAAAATCAAAGGACAATTGCACAAAATAATGACCTTTAATTTTCAAAAGTGTCAGAGTCATGGAAATCAAGGAAGGACTAAAGAACTCTTCCAGGACTGAAGAGACATAAAACCTAAAGGCATCAGGTGATACTGAAGTGGACCCTTTTGCTCTATATAAGGATATTTTGGGAACAACTAGCAAAACTTGACTGAGGTATGGAATTAGGTGGCAACAATAAATCAATGTTAATTTCCTGATTTTGATGGTAGTATTGTGATGTAGGAGAATGTCTCGGTTTGTAGGAAATGTATACTGATAGAGATTATAATATAAAATATATATACATATGTAATATAAAAAACGCCAGTGAAAAGGCAGAGATTGTCAGATCAGATAAAAATCAAGACCCTAGTATATGCTGTCTACCAGAAACACACTTTAAATATGGAGAACTTCTTCAAATATTATGTTCATTGTTTGGCTTCCCCCAGTAGAATGTAAATCCCATGAAGACAAGGATTTTTATAATGTTCCTCTTTCTCAGGATCCTCCAAATTTAGAACAGAGCTTAGCACATACTAGCCACGTTGAAAATGTTTGTTGAGAGAATAATTAAATATTCCTTTTAGACCATAAACCTCAAGGCAGGGACAGTGTTTCCTAATCACTATTTCCCCATGGCCTTGAAGTTAGAAAGCGCTCAATAAACATCAGTAAAATGAATTAAAAAATTAAGAACAAAGGCATCTGCCTTCCACTATGGAATAAGGCTAAATTCACATAGAGTTTCTTGTTGTTATCTGAAAAGAAATTAAAACAAATAAAAAATTAAGCCATTATCTGGTAAACACTGAATGGCTGCTGGGCTATGGAGACATACATTTACTAAGTTATCTATTATCTGCTCCCACCTTTACCCAAGGGAAAAAAAAAAAAAAACTATAAATGGAAACATTTTACCAGGGTTTTTATTTCTACTAGAGCAGATATCCTAGGTATTGATTACTAGATCATCATGATAATGGCCATGAAACTTCATTAGCACTAAAAATGCTAGGCCCAGCAAAATGTTGCTTACAAGGTCTTATGTTTCTTATAAGATATACTGATAACATGAATTAAAATATCCTTTTAAGTATACGCTGCCCTGATTTTATTCTTGCCTGTAGTTCCATGCATGAGAAAAAAGAATTCACTTTCCCACTGCAATCCAATATAGATTAAACCAATTGAATTAGTTTTAAAAACTAGAAAATGGGAAGTAATCTCAATTTCTTTAAAAAAAAATCTTTGACTAGTTCTGTATTTTGTGACTACAAAGCTAATATTTGGCTCAAAATTGCCACATCCAGGCTCATACTCATTAATCCCTTCCTTCTTCAGACACTAATGTAACATTGTAGAAATTAACATTTTTAACACTTTGAATTGGCTTATTACACACATACCAAAAAGGACACAAATCATAAATGAATGAATTATCACAAAATGAACAACGGACACAGCTGTATAACCAGAACCCAGGTCAAGGAGTAAAACAGTATTATCATCCCAAAGGATAACCTGGTCTCCCAACAAATAGGCCTTCCTCTCTCCCCAAAGACATTCCCTTTCGTGACCTCAAAGAAGATAGATAAATTTGTGCCCGCCTTTATATTTCATATAAATGGTATCATGGACTAGGTGCAATTTTGGTATTTGGCTTCTCTCACTCAATATTATGCTTTTATAGAGATTAACTTTTTATCTTAAATTGAAATCCTTATTGAATTTTGTGTGATAAAATATAATCAAATATCATCCTTGACCTCATTCTCTTGACAAACATAAATTTTAGCAAAATATTTTACCAAACACTATAAAATGGCTAAAATATTGGATATTGAGACTAAGAGTAGCTAGATCAGATTTTATGAAACGTAATAAAAGCATCCAAACCACAGCTCAGCTCAGTGAGCTGCAATGCATTTGCTGACTTTGTTTCTGTTTATAAATCATTCTACCTAAAAATTACTGTGGGCCTATTAGCATGATTTTTTTTTTCCCAGGGTTATGAATACTTCATTGCTCTCTGGTGTTAGATTCAGAGGTTTATTTGTAGAGAGAAGCGAGTATCTGTGTATCACTCAAGTAATATATATACTCTATTGGTCCTTCCTTTTCATTAGGCTGTCACTGATACTATAGAGTTTTACAGATTACAGGTTTTGCCTAAAGCTACAGTCAGCTCTCTCACCCAGTAATTGGATAGACAGATTTGGCTCAGCTCAGCAAGTCTGTACTTCTGTATGCAAAAGAAGGTCTGTATTGAAAAGCAACAGCGTGGCCAGGTCTGGATAAACAGAGGTCTGTGGGGAAGTTTAGAAAATCACTTTAAAGAGCACTTTTGGTCCTGCGCCTGCATCTTTACCAACTGAATTTCATAGTTTATGGATACATATGCATCATTATAGATTAAAAATAATAATCAAAAATATAGGCTTCATTTAAAAGGATTTCTAAATGCTAACTTTCAAAAGGTCAGCTTTACTAAAAATGGATGTTTTCTAACTTTCTACATCCAGGTACATACAAAACTTGCAGATCTTCAGACCGTGATTTTTATTTGTTTTCAGGACATATCGCTGCTATAAAAGAAAAAGAAACTACATGGATGCTACAAGCTGCCGTTGAGTTTCAAAAACTCTAAAATCCAAAGTTAATTTGTTCATAGCAAACTTGTTCTATAATAAAACTTAAATCTGGGTAGCCTAAGTAATAAATTTATGTTCAGTGTGGGAGGGCTTATGACACCATGAAAACCTCCACTTTTTCACTTCATAAATTTACTGCTGTATTGGCCCAAATATAAGGCTTAGTTAGGCTGCCTTAATTTTCAAAAGAGAGGAAAATTTCAAGTTGCAAAAATAAACTCTGTCACACAAAACTTTCCATTTCTAGCCCCCAGGGCAGTGGGAGGAGTGGAAATGTGCCCTGATGCCCCTTCCTTCCTTCTGCTTTAGGTGGTTCCAGCTACTGTTACTGATACTGAAATTTAAATACAATTGGTCCTCTAGCAAGCCAGCCAGTCTGTTAGAAGTCGCATTCTGTTACTCAGCTGGCTCCGAAAAGGGGCTAGTGTCTCTCACAGAGTCAAGCCTTGTTACCAGCAAAAAGCTTTTGAAAAAGGAGATTTTAGAACAGATTTAAGGTGATTTAATCGCCTCTCTCCTCTCAGCAGCTCCGAAGGGAGGCTTGGCAAAGGAGGAAGAGGTAGCAATTCTTCGCAAAAATGGTGAAGGTTCTTGGGAGCTGTTTGTGTCTGCTCCCTCATCCATGCCAATTCTCTCTCCTGGAGAAGAATCCTGACCCTCTAGACAAACAGCACTGCAAGTATGAATCCTAGCTTTCCCTTTGCTCTTCAGTTGCACGCAAGTTTTTTGTTGTTGTTGTTTTATTTTTTTTTTTAACCTCTCCAAAAGACCCTTTGTTTTATCATCTGTAAAATGGGAATGCTTTTTCTTACCTCCCAGGGTTGTTGTGAGAATGAAGTGAAAAATGTAAATGGAGCCCTCAGCACATAAAAAGCTTTAATGAATATTAACTATTAGCATTAGAGTCTTTGGAACAATAGGGTGTAGCCCAGGCTGCTTGTCCACCATAGAAACCCTGTCTTGGTTCCCTGCCACACAGCTAGAACTGCACCAGCTCTCGCAGGGTGCTGGGGACACATGGCGGAGCTCTATCCAACAGAAAGAACGTAAATATAAGTTCTGTGTGCCACTTGTGGCTCAAAGCTTTTAAGAAGTTAGTATCCCCTCCTCCTTGTTTTTCTCCTTACATTTAGATGCAAAAGATGACAAGTCCCTATGGAATGGAGGAGACAAAGAGGGGAAGAGCCAGAGTCCCGAATAACAGCATGAAGGGAGACAGCCATTGGCACACCCCAGGCAAGAACAACTTCCCTGGATTGTTCTTTGTGTCATTATTTATTTGGGGCTCTATTTGTTACTACAACCTACCTTGACAAATTAAAACAGCTGTAGGAAACAGGATTCCCGTGTAAAGCACTCTCCATCTGATGGGTCGGGAGTTCTCAATGAGAAATTCTCAGTTGATTAAAGGTCTAGCTTAGCCTTGCACCTTCACATCTCTATGTAGTTTCTCCCTTGAGCTGAATTTTCTTCCGTTATTGTTTACCCAGCACAGCTCCCAGATACATGTGCTCCCCTTCTGTCTCTGTGACCTAATTTTCCTTCAGACAGCCAAAACAAGGTGCCATTTTTGTGTGCTTTATTTAAATCCAAAGTGCACAGGAAGGCAAAATAAGGAGTATAGTCTTCTAATCCCAAGAATTTCAATAAAAATGTGTGTGGGTTTTATTTAAGCATAATAGCTCTGTTAGATAGTTAACCTGGATTCTTTCCTGAGACAGGTGTGACTCCCTAGGGAGACATAGGTAGCGGGCCAAGGGATCAGGCTCACAAAATTCAAAATGTGAGAAATAAAAGGAAACCTGAGATAAGGGAACAAACCAAACTATCCTGCCCTAGGGGTCAGAGGTGAGGTCTTGTTATAACAGCTACTTGTGACCAACCAAGAATTACCTGACCCTAAAAAGGAAGTGAGCCGTTGAAGGTGTTATCACTGGTCCTTACTCAATGGTGCTATCAATAGAGATGTTAAAAAGATTTAAGTTCGCTGGTTTGCTTTCTATAAAAGACCATCCCTAAAAGCCTTCAGTGGCAACCCGGTTGGGAAGCCTCTCACTCCTGAGAGCTTTTTCTGTATCCTTGCTTAATAAACTTCATCTTCTTCTTCTTAAGATTTTATTTCTTTATTTGACAGAGAAAGACACAGCAAGACGGGAACACAAGCAAGGGGAGTGGGAGAGGGAGAAGCAGGCTTCCCACCTAGCAGAGAGCCCAATGTGGGGCTCTTGATCCCATGACCTGAGCCCAAGGAAGAGGCTTAAAGACTGAGCAACCCAGGTGCCCCCTTGCTTAATAAACTTCTATCTTCTATCGCCTTACTCACCCTCCTTTGTCCACGAGATTCATTCTTAGACTGTGAGATAAGAACCTTGCTCTCCAGATCACTGTTTGGTTCCTGGTCTTGAGTGGTAAGTGCCATCTTGTTTTCACCTGCCAGAGAGCAGATGATACCTAAATTCACAGCTCTGTTCAGGGAAAAACACATGCTCCCTATTTCTGGTGGAATACTTTTCCTGATTCAGTCCTCCCCCACCTCACTGGTCTGGCTACCTAGGACCTGCCTCCATGTTTCAGCATAAACCAAGTCCACAGTCTATGTATGAGTCAACAGTGGTTGAATGCCTTGAGGCCCAATAAATGCTGTGACCATTCCCAGCTCCAATAATAAGCTTCGTCTGAAGTACTCTATTCCTAAAGTCAGAGATTATTAATATCATAAATGTACAGTGTTAAAAAGGTTGTGACTCATGAGTGAGTCCATCCAGCTAAAGGGCACAGCTAAAAATGCCCTCACATATAAGTAGGGCACAACTACTCAAGCTTCACCTAAAACATATAGGAATCCATAAAGGAACTACCCTTTCTCTCCAGTTCCATGAAAATTTCAGAACTTCTTGGCCATAAAACAAAAACTATCAGTGGTGGAATTATTCAGTTGACTGCAGATTAATGAATACCCTACAAGTATCAACTTCAAATGAAATAAAATCAGCTTTAAATAAAATACAGGAACACAAACTGTGTCTTATTTCTATAGCCTGTTATCAGCGGCAATGCAAAATCAGGGTTACTTTATCAGTATGAAACACTTTGGAACAAGAACAACATCAAAATCTGATTTTCATTATCTAAGGCAACTTCTCCTGTCTTTAGTCTTTTAGAAAATAGTCATGATTTCTCAAGTGTCATATATAGCAGATTCAAACAACTTTCAAGCCAATGTATATCTGTGCCAATGATTTGAAAATAGCAGAGTGGACTCAGTCAGCCATGACCAGAAAATACAAACTAGAAGGAAGGTTTGGATGATTAAGTAATTGCTCAAGACCCACCTAAAAGCAGATTTACGTTTTAGTGCATTCCTAGCAATGACAAAGTAAGATCACAACCTGCTTTGCTAAACAGAGTAGCTTGGCGATGTTCGATTCACATCCAGGAATGAAAACTCTGACATCTCAGCACCAACAATATAGAAGAAGCCATTATGAGAGGTTTAAGCAACTGCAGGGTGTTAGGCTAATTATGCATCGCAGGCAAACTGTGATTGTGTCTTCGCCAGTATTTTATTAGAATGTCAATTCAATTGAATTACATCCCATGGGAAAGATTAGCATGGATTTTAGTACGGATGTGTGAAAGTGTTGCTGTGCCTAGGCCAACTTTTAAAAGTTGTGTGCTAATTGGAGTGAAAAATGGAAAGAGAAGTGTGAGGTTGTCAGGTCCAAGAAATCCTGTAGCCACTCTTCCTTTCACTCCACCATAATCCTGTGTTTGCAAATGGTACGAACTGAACACAAAGCCGCCCAGATATCAGCGCGGCACTCTGAGCATGAGAAGAGGATAAAAGGGATTTGGATGAGAAAATGTATGTTCAGACATCTCCCCAGCTTAAAACAGGAAGGGCATTCAATATCATTGCCATACACCTAATGGGAATTTATTTACAACAACATTTTTAGTCTTCTCCCAAAAAAACTTTAGAGTAGCAGACTTTAAGATCTGGGGTCACCTATAATACACCTATATTTTATTGAAGAAACAGATGCAGAAAATTAGGGTCACCTAACTAGCGTATTAGTGGCAGAGAAAGGTCCCAATCTCCCAAAAGTCAGTCCAGTACCCTTCTTTTATATTATTATTGTATAGTTTCTAGTTTCTAGACAGTTTCTAGTTTCCAACATGTTCCATTTTTTACTTTTTTTTTGAAACTTGTAATTAAGGAGAAAATCTGAGTATATAATACAAGCAAATGATTATTTTTCTTTGGCCAAGTAAAAATAGGAGCAAGTAAAGGAGATGGGTAAAAATAGGGGAGAAATGTATTGGTAAGCACCCCCACCCCCCCAGCCACCCAGGGCAAACAATACCTATAGGTTACAGGTCTTTGAAACAAGCCCCTGAGCAAAAGCTGTGAGCTGATTTTTCTGTGGCCTTCCAGTTCCTGCAGACTTTTTTGTTTTGCGGTGTTTTCAGGAGTTATCCCTGGATGCCCAGATGACAATTACAATCACTTCAGAAAAACTCAAAATAGGATTGCCTCCTTTGTGATGACTGGGAAATTAAGCGGCCATCTGATGACTCTTCCACAATTAAGCTGCCACAGCTACCCCTGTTGACAATGGGCCTACTCTCTCCCCTCACAGGAAGGGGGGGGTGTAATTTGGGGGTGGGAGGGCAGCAGTGGACTTGGGACGAAGAAACAGAAACTTTCATGTTTCCGAAGAAACTAAGGGTGTGCTGCTGTTCCAGCCATTTGCTCAGGCCACTCCTCCCCATAACCACCAACCTCCCCTCCCCTGACTGAGGAGCACAGATGAGGGATGAATCAGGAGGTGAGAGCGCTCCCTTCAAGTAGCCTGTAAGCCTCCCTGGCCTGGTCTGGGCACTGCCCCCAGCCCAGGCAGGTACAGGGGAGTTCTCAGGGTGGGAGTTGCCAGCCATCAGGAGGGCCATGCATAGGTCAAGTGAGGCCTATAGAAAATACCACGGTGCCTGAGCCAGTATGGATGCCACTCAAGCACAGGCAGGTGCTATTTTCAAAGCCCCGGGTCATTAAACAGAAATCTGGCGACTCAGAAGGTCATCGCGTGACTGTTGTTGACTCTTTTCTAACACCCCTCCCCCACATCCTCCCCCAACTCCCCCCACACCCTGCACACCCGCGTCCAGACTCTGGGTTCCAGAACTCACAGGGCCACCCCTTCCCCCCATCCCCAGGTCCTGATTTCGCGGGGTTCCCCCATTCCCCGGATTATGGGATGTGGGAAGAGGATCTCTCTCTCTCTTTCTCTCTCCTTTTCCAACAATGTCGGGCTTTGGCTTTAGAAGTCCCCACTCTCTACCCCTCTTCTAGGCTCGGGCTGAGAGGACCCCCACTCTTTTTCCCTGTCCCAGACTCTGTACTCATGGGGGAATCTCCCACTGTCTTACCCCGCCAGACGCCCGACTCGTGGGCCCTCCCCGCACCCCCTCCCCGGTCTGTCCTACCCTCCGCCCCTTCCTCCCCCTGGCCTTGCCCCGGGCAGACCGCCGGCGGCCCGCCCTTCCTCCCGGCGAGGTCACTCCGGGACAGGTGGCCTCCCCCACCCTGCCGCGGCGGGAGCCCGAGCCTATGGCGGCGGCGGCGGCGGCGGCGGCAGCGAAGCCGGGTGCCAGAGCCGAGCCTTGAACTCCCTCGTGACATTGGAATCTTCCCCGAGCCCCTATGACGGGGACCCCGGCTCCCGCGACAGCGGACCTGGGCGGCCGCGACCACCGTGGAGGGGGAGCCCCTCGAACTCCGTCAGGTGCCCGCGGGCTCCAAGAGGTGCCCTTGAGCTCCAGGACACAGAACCGCGCGGTTCGTCCCGTCTTCTCCTCCCTGGTGTTTCCGGCCCTAAACCTCCCGGAGCCCTGCTGCCGCCCTGCAGACCGACTTACCGCTGGACAGCCCCTCCCGCGTCTCGAACTGGAGTCTCCTTGGCTGGAGGTCAGGCGGCCCCCTAATGCCTAATGCGGTCACTGACCTGGCACTGCGCGGGGCAAATAGGCAGGTGCGACCAATCTCCCCTAAATGAGGCCCTAAGTCCAGGGCTCCAAGCCCCCAGTACATTTTTATTTTTAAGGTGAATGTTATGGAGAGCTCCTCACTCTTCTGGGCAAAACCCCATGCAATTGTTTTCATGGAAATTTTATAGCAGTTTGAAGTACGCATAAAAGGTGAGCAGTGCAGAGCTGGATGAATGTTGGTAAACTGCATATACCTGTGTAACCGGCAGTCAAACCAGGAAACATACCAGGACCAACACCTGCCATGCCCAGCTCAGCTCCTTCCAGCCACTACCCGCATCCACCCACCCCACTCCCCACCCCACTACACCCCCACACACAAGCACTATCCTGATTTTCTGATTTCTCACACCAAAGTGGGGTTTGCCTGTTTTTATACTTAATATAAAAATGATCACAGAAAACGTGCTTTTTGTGCATCTGGTTTCTTTCACTCAACATCATGTCATTGTGTTAGCACAATTTATGCATGTTTTGGCCTCTGGTAGAAGGTTCTCATTTCTATAGAATATGTCCTTGTATGGATATACTACAAATTGTTCTATTTTCATCGAAATTTGGGTAGCTTTCAATTTTGCAGTTATTACAGAAAGCGCTGGTGTGAACAGTCTAGTACCTGTCTTTTGGTGGACACTTCTGTGTTTCTGTGGATAAGTAACTAAACATGGAATTTTTGGTCATAGGAAGGCATATGTTCAGCATTACCAAATATGGCCAAAGAGACTTCCAAAGTGCTATGCCCATTTACCTCTCACTAGCAATTTATGAGAATTCCCATGGCTCCAAAACCAAGTTTTAATGAGGACCTATTGTGCACAGTGAATAGGACACCTTGAGTTCCCATGCTTTAGGAGTTTTAGCAGGAGAGACAAACAGTATGCACAATGACAAAATCCTAGGCAGGCTAATGCCTGGAGGCAGTGAGTGCTGGGAAATGAGTAAATGGGCCATGGGATGGGGGAGGGCATTTAAAGAAGGGCTCTGTGAGGAGGTGACAATGGAGTCCAGACCTCCAAGACAAGAAGGAATTCTGGATGAAGACAGGCCAAGAACATGAAGCTGATCCAACTCTCTCCAACCTTTTTCTACCCCCCAGTTTGTGGGTTCCCTGGACCTGGGGAGACCGGATATGTAGATTCAAGTACTCATGTTCACAGTGCTGCTTGCATAGGTGAGAAAGTCCCAGGAAGGTTTCTGGCTGGACCACCTCCAACTCTCCTGGCCTCTGAACTCCCAGACACTTCTCTCCCAGGGCATGTCCACCGTCAGTTGTATAATTAGTGCTCGCTATGCTTTATGTCTGTGCTCCACATTTTGCCAAATACATTACCACTTGAAAAAATATTTCTGACTTCTAGTTATTGATGAGGTAGCCTGGTGTTAGACACACACAGAGCTCCCACAGAGGAAGCAGACAGCATGAAAACATTAACATGCCCAAGGCCAAAGGACATGTCAGGGAAAGATCAAAGGCAGCTCTGGACAGTTCACACCACCCTCCTCCAGGCGCTGTGCTGAGGGCTTTTAATTCTGACAACAATCCCTCCAAGTGGGCGTCATTAGCTCCGTTCAACACATAGTCACATAGTTAATTGAGGGAATTCAGATACAAATCCAGAATGGCCTGACTTAAAAATTAAGTGTCTCAGGTCAAGTTCCCTAGAAGTAGAGTCTATAACCAAAAGTCTTGTCGAAACCATTTCCATGCGAAGTGCTTGCGAGAGAAGAGGAGGGAAGCACAATAGGGCAGGTGGGAAAGCTGAGCTAGAATGTGGTCTCAGCTAGAGACAGGCTTCAGTCTCTTCCTTGAAGAACATGAATTCCATCACAATATTAGTCTCACTTTGAAACAAAGGGAGGGGCTTTTGTACTCAACTTTTAGCCAGTCCTTGGCATTTGTCCAGGGAAGGGGATGTCTATGAGCCATTACCAGTCAAGACAATAGTGGCCAAGAGATGGATGCGCCAGCTCAGTGAGGGGCTCTGGCTGGGGAGCCAAAGCAGTGGTAGCAGTTTGTCTTTGCCCCAGGCCAGTGTGGGACACCTAGGATGTTCAGGAATCACCATGCTCCAAATAGCCCCCAAACTTCCCCAACACCAGGGGATCTCAAATTTTACAGCACACATAGAATTTCCTGAAGGATTTGCAAAACCACATTGCTAGACCCCACACTCAGAGTATACAATACCCAGGGTTGGATGGGGTCTAACAATTTGTATTTCTAACATGTTCCCAGAAGATATGATGCTGCTGGTCTGGGACAGACCAAGTGGATCTTGTACAGATCCACTATCCTGCAGCATCATTTCAAGGCACTACACCTGTTCCCATCTAAAATACTCAATGATCTATCATTTTCACCAGGCTTGCCATTGGCAATATGTCTTCCCAAATGGTTATTCTACTCATGGAATTATGAAAGTCTGTGGCAGATAATTTGGATATGCAAATCTACATGGTACCCTCTTGGTGACCCCCAGGATTCAATCTATTCAAAAAGGAGAATTGGGAATCCTGGATTGACACAAGGCAAAATATTGGATTAGTATAAATTTTGCCCTCAGGCTCCCAGACTTCCCTTCTGCCTTATGCATCTCTTCTCTATTCCTGTAAAAGCCCCAGAATATTTTATGCTGAAGCTGGCTCCTATCTGCTCACAAGAGCTGATTTGAGCCTGTTTCTTCCCAACTGGCACGGAATTCAGCAAATGCTAAAAAGCAGGGCTTCCTCCCTGCCCCAGAGAGTTAAGTTATTAAACTTCTACCACATACCACAGAGTCTCTCCTTCCCCACCTTTAAAAGTTGTCTGAAAACAGACTTGAAATTGCACACAATGTACAGTTGACGATAAAATTTAGTATTTGTGTGCCAAACATTACTTGTTATGTGCTACACTATGCTGGGTATTTTCCCAATTTTTTCTTAATTCTCCAAATAAACCATCGAGGTGTTTTCATCCTGATACTAGGGAAAACTAAGACTCTCACAAGTTAGCTGACTTGCCCAAGTTCATATAAACAGAGCAGCCCATGGTTTACTAGCCCATATCTACTAACCTCCAAACCCTAGGCCTGTTCTACTGCTGTAGTCCTATTTACTTGCACTTTGAAAGAAAATCAAGTCCTAAACCAAAGAAATGGTTCTTTCCTACAACAGTTTATAAACATTTTGATCTCAGGATCTCTTAACATTCTCAAATATATTGCGGACCCCAAAGAGCTTTTGTTCTGTGAATTATGTCTATCAATATTTATAGTACTGGAATTGAAACTGAGAAATGTTTAAGACTTTTTAAAAAAATCATTTAAAAATAGTAATGGTAGGGGCGCCTGGGTGACTCAGTTTCTTAAGTGTCCTCCTTTGGCTCAGGTCACAATCCCAGGGTCCTGGGGGTAAGTCTGACATAGAGCTCCCTGCTCCGCTGAGAGCCTGCTTTTCCTTCTTCCCCTGCTTGCCTCTCTCCCTGCTTGGGCTCTCTCACCGTCTCTATCTGTCAAAATAAATGAATAAATAAATAAATAAAAATGGTAATGGTAAACCATTACATGTTAAAGAACACATTTTTATTAAAAATAACTATATTTTCCAAAACAAGAAATTATTTATTGAAAAGCATGTCATGATTTTTCATTTTGTACGTTTCTTTAATGTCTAGTTTAATGGAAGACAGCTGGGGTCTCATAACTGTCTCTGCTTCCAATCTGCTACATTATGTTGTTGGGTTTGAAGAATATAATGAAATTTTGGCCTCACCCACATGTGGAAAGGGAGGACATCACAGACCCCTAGAAATGTTCTCAGGTACCCTCAGGCAACTTTGAATCACTTGGCAAACTGCTGTTCTAATTATTAAATTTCAGGCTTAGAACAGAGATCAGGAAACAATAGGCTTCAAACCCTTAGTCCATCCAATTGTATAAATATAATTACTTTAGAATTTGATTAATCTGATGAGTTAAACTGTCATACTATAAAGTAAATATAAAAACTATATTGTGGCATTTCAGATATTCTGTCTCTCTGTCTGTCTTTTAAATCTCAGTCATTGCCAGCCCACTGATTTTCCAAATCCCAACAACGGATTTTTCAGTACCATTTATTCATCTAGCAAACACATCAGTAAGCCTCTACTACATTCCAGGCACCATGCTAGACATTGGAGACATAGCATGGAAAATATCCAAGCCACTGCTTTCACAGGGCTGACAGTTTAGTGGGAGAGACAATCTGTGCTAAGTATGTGGAGACAAAACTATGTGGTGCCATAGAGGATCCTGGGAGATTTTCTACAGAGTCAGGGATGTCTTTCCTAGTGAAGTGATAAGGAGAGACCTGAAGAAGTCCTAGATGATAATTTGGTAAAAGTGGGATGGGATGGGATGGGAAGCACAGACAGCAAGGCTGAAAATGTGTGAACCTGAGCCAGAAAAATGAGGCCCATTGGCCACGTCAAAGATTTGGGTCTTTCTCTTCAAAGAAACAAAAGGCAAAGTTTTAAGTGGAAAGAGTTGTGTTGAGGGCAATACAATTCAGGAGAATTTAGAGTAGTCTAGATAAGACAAGTTCAGAGCTTCAACTCTGATGGGTGGGGTTGGTGAAGACAAGTGCACAGATTGGAGAGATGTCAAGGGGTGAAACTGGAAAGACCCCATGCTGGTTTGGATGTGAAGAAGGAGAAGCACGTGTCAGAGATGCCTCCCACAGTTGCTGCAAACATCCGCAGAATACCATGTACCTGCTGGCGACTGCATCAGGCTCTGAAGGCCCAGCAGAATAGGAATTAGGATTGGGCTTGAAGGTTGAGCAGAAGAGGAATTAGGATTGGGCTTAACTAGGAGTAACAGATAAATAAAAACTAAGCATTGCTTAAATAAGACACAAGGGCGATTTTTTTTCCTTTTTTATCTTTTCTCATTTAAAAGTCTAGAAACTTGAGGCTCAAGACCCCCTCCATAAAATCCTTAGGACTCAAGATCCTTTGATCTTGTTTCTACTCTAGCCCAGGTCTCCATTCCCAAGGTCCCTCAAGATGGCTGCTCCAGCTCTGGCCATTACTCTACTGGCATTATATGTGTGGCCAGCAGGAAGAGGAGAAGAATGAAAAAGGCACATAGCATAAGAAAAATTCCCAGATGCAACTACAGGATACCTGTGTTTATGTCCATTACCCAGATTTGTTCATCTGTATCAGAGAAGGTGCTAAGGGATGCTAGGAAACATAGTTTCCATTCCAGATAGCTATGTGTACAGGCAGAAATTCTAGTACTTGGAGTAAGGGGAAAAGGATATTAGGGATGGCCCACATTTCCACAAACAGAATGAGACACAGGTCTAATTTTGCACTTGTAAAGGCTTGCAATAGTTTGAGGCCAGCAGTTTCCACCTTTCAAATCTCAGTTTCCTTCATCTGTCAAATAAGAGTGTTCCTCGCAGGTGACCTTTATAATGTCTTCTAGTTCTAGACCACTGTGATTCAATGTATACTTCCCTTACAATGAGGGCTTTTCTAGCTGTTCATTTGTTGAAAATCTTGATTATATTTGATTTGCTACAAACAAATGCATTTTGCTAAAGACACATGCAGTTTTTTCCCACAATGATTCTCTTTGTAAAGTCGGATTAATTGCCATCAGTCACATGTGATGTTTTGCTGGCTCTTTACCCGATGCATTTGTTTTGTGGAAAATAAAAAATAAAAAATATTAGAACAGTGGAAAATGTAAACTTTTTTACAGTTGTTTGAATTAACCATGTGGTTTGGAAAATGTTGGGGTTAAGTATCCCTTCTCTTAAAACAATACAAAAAAAAAAAGCCTTTCAACTAAAAATAATTCTTAAAGGTTTTTTTTTTTTTTTTAATTTATATGACAGAGAGAGAGAGAGAGACAGTGAGAGAGGGAACACAAGCATCAGGAGAGGGAGAGGGAGAAGCAGGCTTCCCGCTGAGCAGGGAGCCCGATGCGGGGCTTGATCCCAGGACCCTGGGATCATGACCTGAGCCGAAGGCAGACGCTTAACCATCTGAGCCACCCAGGTGCCCCAACTAAAAATAATTCTTAATAATAAACATTATTAATGGTGAGTAGAACAATCAGGAATTATTCAACATTATGATCCCCCCCCACCATCCATCTGATTTTAGACAGTTGGAGTGAAGGGTTAGGTCCCCTTTCCTGGTTTTGTTTGTCTGTTGGTTATAATAGGACTTACTGTAATGCTGTTCAGGTTCACTCCAATGTTTAAGCTGAATTTCTCGAAGTGATGGTAAGAAGATAAACTATAAAAACACTGGTTACTCCCAGGAAAAGAACTTGGATCTACAATTTGCCAAGGTTATACTACAAAATAGATAATTTATAATCCAGGTTATCCAGTCCTGACTTTTGTCCCCAGGCTCTTTATAAATCTAGATAGCCATTAAAAAAAAAAAAAAAAAGACCAAATGATAACTTTGACTATACTTCCAATTTTCAGTTGAATTAATGAGTTAGTATGATAGTCCAGTGGTTTCTCCCACTTCATTTAGTCTGTAAAACCTTCCTGATTTGATCTGATACAATTTAATACAGTTGAATAGTTCAAAGAACTGTTGGAATGAAAAGATTCTACCTGTTTTCCATCAATTAGTGGTTAATTATGTTAAAGACCTCTTAAAAAATATTAGAGAGAAGGCATTGAAAATACAAATTTTATGAAAGCACCACTTAAATCATAAAACATGTTTCTTGTTAAATTAATTTAAATAACAAATTTAGCAAACAAGGCACCCATTTTTTAGAAGTATCTTTTATCCTCACATAAGGACAGTTTGAAAATTAGCAAGAAAATATATTTTAAAATTTACCTTTCTTCCTTACTTTTCACCCTAAAATTCAGGCACAAAGGTTTTAGTATGAATGTGTGTGTGTTTATGTGTGTGCATATATAAATAGAAGATGTAAAGATTTTTATCTATTTTTCTGTGGGGGTCTATCTGCCTTGCCATAAAAAAGTAAGATTTATGTCAATCTGCATGAACTTTGAAGTAACTTTTACAATGAGATTATTTAAATATAAGCTATTTCAAAACATTAACCTTAGGGTAACTTCAGATATGCAGCAGCCAATGACATGCCATAAAGGACAATTTGTCAGTTGAAAAGCTAGGAGCTAAACTTGCTTGTTCAGATTTGGGCATAGATAAGAAACCTGAAATGTTTAAGCAAGCCGTACTCTAGTTCTACAGTTGCCCAGAGATTTAAATAAGGCGGGATGATTGTCTATCGCAGCTCATAATAATGCTCTTAAATTTAGAGCTCCAAATACCCCACTCACCAGTCGGCATGCTTCTCGAAAGCTTCAGACTGAAAAACTGCAGCTGTGTTTATGTGGTAATTTAGAACTCCTATTACATATGCAAGCAACTGGGCTCCGTGGCTCAATCACAATTCATTCATTTTGCTTTTTTGTACCAAAGAAATAAAATCAGAGAACTATACAGCAATATGGCCAGCTCTTGAAAATCACAAAAATCAGGAGATTGAAAATTACAGTCCCACAAAAAAGCACAAATCTTTCCCATTCCCCATTAAATAAAGTTCACAACAAAAATTCCAGATATCTGTAGTTAAGGTGTGGTATTCAGTTCTGCAAACATTTATTTGGACAAAACAATGTTATCATAATAAGAGCAATTAAAGCATGAATAAAGCAACCCTCTTACCTTACGGATCTTAGAGTCTAATGGAAGGTATTTGGAGTCAAATACTTGTGTGTATGTGTGTGTGTGAATGTATAAGTAATATCCTTTATGGAGAACATGGATAAACAGATTGAGTTTGGTTCCAGATATAAATAAAATTCTAGAGTATTTTCCTTGGGAGATATTACAAATTTGTGCAATTGTATTATTGGTGACATACATAGCAACAATTTCTAAATATTTGCTTACCATCTAGATCCACAGTGATCCTTACAAAGCAAAAATGTATGCAGTTTATCTTACCTTATGTAATTGCCAGATTCTGAAAAGTTGTATAGAAATTTGCTTTTGTGTAAATGAATACTACTTTAATAATGCTTAATGTTTAATTCAAATTTAAGTTTTTAAAAATGATATCGTGTTCAAGCGTAGGTGTTTTCCTAAATTTGGACTTTTCTCATATTATTGTTGCATGTCAAATATGTGTATGCATAGGGTGAGGAGACTATACTGGCTTATTGCAAGAAAAATTCTATTCTGAACCACTGACTTTTTTAAAGGTGCTATAGAGAAGTGAGACTTTTATAATTATATTGGAACCTAACAAAGGCTGTATTCATTTTACTCTCAGGTTGCATTTCAGATGCTCTGTTAATTACAATGCAGACGTTTCTACTGGAAACAATGTCTTAAATGCTAAGTTTTCAAGAAAGCCCGTAAGCAACTCATTTATCTAAGGTATTTATCTAAGGTATGGCTCTGTAGTAATGTTCTTAAACACTTTTTTTCTTTAACACTTGAGTGCTTGGGGTTGGGGGCGAGATCCAACAGCCTTCTTATCTTTCCACCTCATCAGTCAGGCACTTCCGACCCCTGAGTCACGGTGATTGCTAAACCAGACTGCTGAGGTGATGGGAGAGGTGACAGGGAAGAAAGGTCTGAAGAGTAGGACATCTGAGCTGTAAGGGATGAGAAGGTGGAGTAAATAGTAAGGGACCTTTTGCTTCCTTTTCTATGCAGTTATAGAACAAGATTAAATAAAGATTAAAGAAAGGAAAAGAGACATCAAGCACAATGACTCCATCTTACACAGCCTTCGATCTCCAAACATGGATGGATAGATAGATGATAGATAGATAGATAGATAGATAGACAGACAGAAGCATTTAGAGTCAGACTGCATGGATTCCTATCTCTGATTCACTACTTGGAAGTTGCAAGGAAAAAAAAAATAGAGGTAATAATATTACTGAACTCATAGGACATGATAAAGGAGTAGATGAGGTCATTCATGTAAAGAGATTACAACCTAAGGAACTCTCAGTGATTGCAACTGGCAGCAGCAACAGTAGCATTAATTTTATAGCACATGGTTGAAAGCTGCAGGAATTTAGAGAAAAGCCTTTTCAACTGGGGATCAGTTCCCATTTAGCTAGATCTGTGACCTTGGATCAGTCATTCAATGTCCCTGGGTTGCAGTTTTGTCAGGTAACAGCAGGGGTGTAGATCTAGATAAAGTAATGTCTCTCAAATTCAATGTGCACGCAATCACCTAAGAATCTTGTTAAGATGCAGATTTTGATTCAGCAGATGGGGTGATGAGCAAGATTCTGCGCTTCTAACGAGCATCTGGAATGAGGCTGATGCTGCCCCTCTAAGTACTACACTCTGAGTCGCCAAGATCTAGGCTATATCCAGTAGTCTCTTCCAGCCTCAAAACTGTAGTTTATAATTATGATAGTGGCCCATTTTTGTACATAAGGAAGGGATAAAGAACTGATGTACTTTTAAAAAGAAAACGAGTCTCAGTTATCCTGGGGATTATGTCTCTAGGGCTCCAATGGATCTTGGAAGGGAAGGACAGGACACTTTTGAACAGTCAGAAGATGATGGGCTGACAGAAGGTGGGCCATTGGGAATATTTCTTGATATGGTCCTTGGGACAAAGGCAATTTTAAGAAGTGGTGGTAAAAGGGAGGGAGGTTTGAGGAAATTTAAATTGGGAGATTTCTTTTTTCTTGATTCTAGAAGGCAGCATGGCACTCATGGTTGTGAAGAGTGGGGACTTTTGTCTGGGCTGTGTAAGTGTGTGTTATCAACTAGACATGAGCTGTTATCCCAGCTTGGCAACTTATTGCTGACTTAGGCAAATTGCTTAATTTTCCTTAATTCCATTCTCTCATCTATAAAGTGGGAATAACAGTACCTCCTTGGGCTCTTGTGAGAGAGAATCAAATGAATTAGTGTCTAAAGTATGAAGCACAGGGTATAAGTACATAGTAAGTGTTCATAAAGGCTTATCTATTAAATTTATCATCTTCACCACCATCATCATTATCATTGAGTTAGGAGCCCTGGAAGGGTGAACATTATAATCCCAGTTCTATTTTAGTTTCTACAGCAATGGTTCTCAAAGTTCATTGAGCACCTGAATCACCTATGGGGTTGTTACACAACAGACTGCCGGGTCCCACCCTCCAGGAAATCTGGTGTAGCACGGAGGTCTTGAGGGGGCCCAACATTCCACATTTCTAGCAGGTCTGGGGACCATCCTTTGAAAACCACTGGTCTACAAAATTACTTCCTATAAATGGCATGATGAGGGGATGAGGCACCCCTGGTAAGTGAATTTTCCACACAGGTGAGGCTGACCTCATGGGACACTTTCTCACTTCAACCAATTTTTGATGAAAGCTTTTCTGAAATGTATCAATTTTATTCTTGTCTCTGTGGGCAGGGGATATGAAACAATTTAACTTTTCCTCTTGACTGAAGTCATCAAGTAGTTCATCTTGATTTCAGAAGAGATTGAAGAGAGTAACCTCTGATTTACGAACATAAAATCAACTTGGAAATTTCCAGAATGCATCCCTAAAGAGACCATCGTTGATCCCTAAAAGAGATAGTGGAAAACAGAGTCAGTGTGAGTTCCCTGAGAATAACTATCTCATGCTAACCGTATTTTCTTTATTGTTATGATTGCCAGACCGGTACATTGGAGAAATGACACATCCAGGAATATCAGACAATATAATGTATGTTAAATTGCCTAAGAGAGGGGTGTGATCCTAAGGAGTTGTTGCTTGTAGTGTGCCCACAGATTCTATCCACAGACTTATCTTATTCTTTCTCAATTTAGATGAAAACACAGAAGAAGGGAAGCCAAGCCAGAATATAACACATAACCATTCCCAATGAGTGTTAAAACACAGGCAAGCACTTGACAGGAATAATAGAAAAAGGGGCTGGAATCTGGAAGGAGGGCTAGGGTAGACTTTGAGGGTCCACCAAAACCAGAACTCTATGGCTAGTGATAATACCTATTATGGTACTGTGGCATAATATCTAGCACAGACAGGCAACTACCTTAGAGATTTTGGTCTTTGCTACCATTAATTACCAATAACACACCCTTGCTCCTCCCCCAACTTTTATCCCTTCCTATATGCCTTCTTCCTTCAAGCTGTTCCTAGATTGTTCCTCCAACTCTACAGAGGTATGTGAAATCAGATCACCAAGAAATAGGAACATCCCAACAGTACACAGACCAGTGGAGAACCTAAGGGACCATTTGTGGGCTTTGCCTTTGGGGGCCCCAGAAAGTATTTTTCTTTACATTCATATTCCAGAGGAATGAAATCATCCAACTTTTGGCCTTCAGAGCTGCCATGTGTTACTATAATAAGACCCAACCATCTCTTCTCTTCAGTTATCATTCACATTTCAGAGCAAACTGTGTGCATATTAAATGGTGACTTGCTAACATATTCAAGGTGAAAGCATAATGCTCTCTATTCAGACTGAATCTGTTTGTTGTTTGACTAAATACAGTTGCAAGCTCCATGTTCTGGGTACATATAAGTACACAGCTCTCAGTTACTACTGCCAGGGGATAACGCCTAAGGACAAGTGTGGAAATGTTTTAAATAGAAAGGTGTTCAGAGGAAACTTAAAGAAAAATTCTCATTTTACTTCACTACTTTGTTCCAGGTCTTATTTCCCAGGGTGGCACCATATTAGTAAAAGCCCTCAACGACATACCTGTTTTATCAGATAGACTGTCTGCTGGCACTTATCTCCCGTAGTCAATGAGTGTCTTCAGTCAAGGCTAGGTAGGAGTCAGGCAGGTTTTTCATTTGTCATTCCTAATGACCCATAAATGTAAATGTTCCACTGACGTAGGCTTTTATTTCCGAGGTAAACATTTTGCTAACTAGTCATGGGTCCTGTAGGCACATTAACAACTCCCTGCTAATTTATCAACACTGAGCAGCTAAACTCCGTTGAGTGAAGCAGGTCCTTTTCACGCTCTTGATTTCATGATGTTGGCGGTAGTATTAAGTGTACTTAACTTCATCTCATCCACAACCTAGGAAAATAAACCTTCTTTTTAGAGTCCTTTGAACTTGACTAGATTATTTAACTGATGATTTATTCCAGAAAAGTGAATTGTTTTATGTTGTAATGTTTCCACTGAGTAACAGAATATTAGATGGGCAATGCAAGAGAAAGTATAGAATTATAAATTTAAATACGTTGGCTCTATACTCAGAGATATCCATTAAAGGGAACAAAGTAATATTACAAGATATTCAGACACATTCTCAGTGTGCTGTGTATTCCTAGGTTATTATTTTCTTTTGCTACATTTTTGGGGATTCATGCCAACAAAAGAATTGTAGGTAGCTAATAATTAGTAAGTGTGGTTTTTTTTTTTTTTTCCTTTGCAGCAACCTTTGTAAATATCCTCTTATTTCTTGATACAATCATTTCTGTCTCTATTGGGCAGTTTGTGAGAAGTCTATTAAGTGAGATGTCATGCTTGAAGAATTTTTTTTTATTTTTCTGTATTTTGAAGAAAACAAATTTTTCATTCAATTAAATGCTCAAGGTAGAAGTGGATTAAATATCATTCATTTTGAATAATCTTCACATTTTCCTCCATTCTCTATAAGGTGCTAAAATATGCCAGTAAGAAGTTTCTAAATCTAGAAAATCATTTTAACAGCAAAGTTCAAATTTTCTGACAATGGGAAGTAGAACAGTAAGTTCTCAACTGGGGATGAGTTTGCCCCCTAGGGGACATTTGGCAAAGTCTGGAGAGATTTTTGGTTGTCACAGTCTGGGAAGGGGCAAGGGCGGGATGAGGAAGATGTATGTGCTACTGGCATCTAGTGGGTAGAAACCAGGGCAGCTGCTCAACTTTCTATGATGCTGAACACAACAAAGATTTACTAGCCCAGATGATCAATAGTGCTGACACTGAGACACTCTGGCCTAGAGTCTAACTTTATCTATTAACAATTTTTTTTGAGAGTATCTGGGTAGCTCAGTCAGTTAAGTATCTGCTTTAAGCTTAGGTCATGATCCCAGTCCTGGGATCCAGCCCCACATCGGGTTCTCTGCCCAGTGGGAAGCCTGCATCTCCCTCTCCTTCTGCCTGCTGCTTCCCCTGTTTGTGCTTTCTCTCTCTGTGTAAAATAAATAAATAAAATCTTTTTAAAAATTACTTTTAGAGATTTTAAGTAATCTCTACATCCAACGTGGGGCTTGAACTTACAACCCTAAGATCTAGAGTCTCATGCTCTTCCGACTGAGCCAGCCAGATGCTCCTAGAACCTTATAATAATTATAACGGAAAGTGATTGAGACAGCCTGAACTTTACATACCAGATCATGATCCTTTTCAGAGGTAAGAGTAGCAGCCGTAAAAGAGGAACTCAGCCTAAGATATAAGAAGAAAGGAAATGCTGAAATACAAGTGCCCCAGCCATCCATTACAGTGAATCGTGACCGCTTGTTCACTAGTTCCCAAAAATTGTTGTATTTAATTTTCATGCACTGTAAAGTCAGGATATGGCATCACCACACATCATGGAACTTGTTCCTCCCCTTTTTGATAGTGCTTAAGCTGATGATGTGGTCTTTAACTGTGAAAGTGTATGCTCTCCTTCTTCTGCTTTTTATTCTACTTTTAGAACACACCCTTTGAAACAGGGTGATGATTTACAGCAGATGCTCTTTGAAACTATTTTTTTGTTCAAATCCAGCAATATGACAAAAGAAAACCACAGGTAAACCTTGAGGGAGTTTTAGGTCAAAGGGTGTTATATATGTCACAATGATCCGATTACTCTGTTATTATGTATCTATGTATATATAGATTACTATGTCTATCATAATCTTTCCTTAACATTTCTTTCCACTGACCACTGAAATGTACAATAAAATGCTTTCTTATAGCTTAGAGGTTCCCATCTGTAAAATGAGGGTGAGCTCAAACCTGTCAGTGTCTGACATGGTTCTCATCTGTAAAATGGGAATACTACCATTATCTGTCTGAGAGGATTTTTGTGTGTAACAAGTGAAAGCTGAGAAGGTGTCTGGCATATAATAGATACTGATTAATGATAGCTATTATTTCTTCAGAAAAAAATTAGAGCAGGATTTTGAAACCATATATTCATCAAATATTTATGAGGCATCTTCTCTGTGTTTGGTACTATTCTAGGGGCTAGGAATGGCTCAGGGAACAAAACAGACAAAAAAAAAAAACACCTCTCTTCATGGAACTTACACAGCATCAGACATGCAAAGGCAAACACATACACACAGGTAAAAACACATGCACGCACAATGAAAATACAAACATTTAGTGGCTCTTCCCTTACTTATTTCAGAATTTAATTGCTTCTCGGCCTTTAGGCTAAGATTAAGAGCAGAATTTAAATGAAAGTAAGCACTCTTCCAATTAACCAAAAGGGCACAGTGAGGAACAATTACAGAATTCTGAAGGAAAACTTTTTTTAAGGTTACATTTCTTTTGGATTTTGAGAAAAATAAAGGTATATTTCAAAAAAATTATAAAAGTAGTCTCTTTGAAAAGAAAATCACACAAAATGGCAATTGTGGAAATGAAAGGCATAGGCTATTTAGGTAATATTTTAATAGCTTGAAGAGTCATTGAAGGAGACCACAGAAGATGTATTTATTACTTTTGAACATGAAAATAAATAATTCATAAACTGCAAACAAATCAAGTGAATGACATTGCAGCACAATTGCTAATATATATATATATATATATATATGAATATACATATATTCATATATATATATGAAGTAAGAACACATGGGTCTTCCATGAGTACTTGGTTGGAAATATTTTGTGCCTCAGAAACTTTGTTATCCTTTTCTTGAAATGCTTTCCCTCCCTCCTTCACCTGACTGACGCACACTCATCCCTGAGCACATGGCAGAAATGTCTCTTTCAGAGAAGCATCCCTGCCCACTCTATCTAAATTAGGTGACTTCACTCGTCATACTTCTTTATTCACCCTTCTCTTCTTCATATATCTACCTATGTATCTATCATCTATCTATCTATCTATCAATCAATCATTTGGCTATATTTTTAAAGGTCTTTCTACTTTTCTTGACAAAGTTCCATAAAGAGAGAGGTTCTTTTATTTTGTCCACCATAATCTCTCAAGAGCACAGCACCTGATCCCAACTTTGCCCTCAACAAATGTTCATGAATGAGGTAAAAACTACCTACTCTGGGTGAATTGACTGTTGAGAACACTGAGACTATCAAAGCATGCTTCTTTCCATTTTCTGTGATAGAGTGAATAGAGCCTGCCCCCATTGTGGTGTGTGCAAATACATGGTATTATTTGGTCTTGGTCTGAATTTCCCTGTATTTGTGACATAAAACGAGGATGAGTTGAAAACTGTCAGTATCTGACATGGTTCTGCCAAGACCAGTTCATATCCCCATACACAGTGACCTTTGCTCTTGGCTTTGGGCATCAATCCCTGATTCCACTAGCCAACTGTGGAAAAGTTGGCTAGTCTTGACACAGAGAAATTATGATAAGTCCCTTAAGCTGAGCAAAGAATGAAAAAAGGTAAGACCCCAGTAAGATGTTGCTCAATTCTAAGAGAATGAAAGGGACCTATGATTCTTCTTGCTTAAAAATTCTCAAGTCAGGTGTTTGGCTTTGGGCTTCTAAACATCAGCCATATGCATCAATCACATTTTAGCAAAGTGATATGGTTATTACTCCCTTCCTTCGAGAGACAGAACCTGTTTTTCCTCCCTCCAATCTGACTTGAACATGGGGCTTGCTTTGGCTAATAGAACTTTAACAAACATGATGTAAGCAGAGATTTAAAAAGTGCTTTTCAAGATTCTTCAAAAAGTCGAAAATAGAGTTACCCTACGACCCAGCAATTGAACTATTTCAGATCACAAATGTAGTGATCTGAAGGGTCACCTGCACCCCAACATTTATGGCAGCAATGTCTATAATGGCCAGACTATGGAAAAAGCCCAGATGTCCATCAATAGATGAATGGATAAAGAAGATGTGGTATATATATATATATATATATGAATACTATGCAGTCATCAAAACCCCCGAAACCTTGCCATTTGCAATGATATGAATAGCACTAGAGGGTATTATGCTGAGTGAAATAAGTCAATCAGAGAAAGACAATTATCATATGATCTCTGATAAGAGGAATTTGAGAGGCAAGGTGGGGGGTTGTGGGGGGAAGGGAGGGAAAAAATGAAACAAGATGGGACTGGAGAGGGAGACAAATCATAAGAGACTCTTAATCTCAGGAAACAAACTGAGGGTTGCTAGGGGGTTGGGGGGGAGGGATGCTAAGTGAAATAAGTCAATCAGAGAAAGACAATTATCATAGGATCTCAATGATATGTGGAATTTGAGAATAACACAGAGGATCATAGGGGAAGGGAGGGAAAAATGAAAGAAGATGAAACCAGAGAGTGAGACAAACTATAAGAGACTCAGTCTCAGGAAACAAACTGAGGGTTGCCAGAGGGAAGGGGGGTGGGAGGGATGGGGTGGCTGGGTGATGGACATTGAGGAGGGTATGTGCTATGGTGAGTGCTGTGAATTGTGTAACACTGATGAATCACAGACCTGTACCCCTGAAACCAATAATACATTATATGTTAATAAAAACAAATAAAGAAATTTAAAAAGTATAAATAATAAAATAAAATGTGCTTTGCTTCATTTGGGGCTTGCTCTCTTGCTGGTCTTTGGGCTCTGAGATGACCATGTGAAGAAGCCCGGGATGGCTTGAAAACCGGGGATCTAGAAAGTGATAGGAAGTTTCTCTATGAGACAGCCTCTAGGATCATCAGAAACCTCGTTGAATGAGGGAGGAAGCCGTGGGAAGATCTGGAAAGAGATTCTAGTTAGAGGGCAGAGCACAATACATGCAGAGGCCCTGAGGCAGAATCAAGCTAGTTCTAATGGAGGAATAGCGGGAAGACTAATTTTCCTAATAGTTATTGATGTGGTAGCAGACCAGGGTCCTTGTCCCCTACCACAGCATGAATTATGGTGGGCAATTTTCATAGGCCATGGCCTGCTGGTCCACTGGAGTTGAGCTTTCAGCTGAATGACTTCCTGATAATACTCAGATTTAGAAAGAGTTAAGAAGAAAAAAAGGAACTTCAGGAGCTGCAGAGTTTGGGTTAAATTATGTGCCAAGACAAGAAGAGGAAGCTGCTCATGTGTCATGTTTCATTTGTAAAGGTTCACTGGTTTCAGTTCTGATACCAGAACTGGGTATCACTCAAATACATACAGTCCCCACATATCTGGCTTGTAAAGCGTCTGTGATTTCTCAGGTCACTGCATATCATTTCAATATGGCTCCTTGTGCATCTGCGGATTTCCCTAGACAAGAGCATATTGCGTTTTTAAAATGCTGTACATGTGGGAGACATTTTTCACATCTCTTATCACACCAGATACTTAAATTTAATTTCATGATGCATGAGGGGCAAAAACTATTACTCCCATGCTGCAGATGAGGATACTGAGGCTAGAAAAAGTCAACCCTGAGAACCATTTCTTTCTTTCCTCTTCATGTGTTCCTTTTTTTGAAAGGTAAACTGATTGTATAAGCTGTGACAAATATGCAGTCAATAGTGGAGCAGGGTGATGGCGGCCAACCCATCATCTTCCCACCACTGCCTCTCCTGAGGACATTCGGTCTCGGTCTCTGCATACTACCCTCATCATGAATCATAAAAATGGTGGATTCACTCAGAAGAAAGATTATTTGTGAGAAGAAAAGGAAAGCTAAGTTTTATTTAGCACCCAAGATCCAGGCATGGTTAAACAACTTGGCTCAGTATTTCAAAGTATGACTTTAGTGAATCTCCTTGGCAGTGGGGCTTTTCTCGATTTTGTAGGTGAAAAAAACTGGGGCTGAGAGAATTTAATTCATGTCTTGAGGGCAAGAATATGAGTGATTCGATGTCATTCCTTGCTACTGGTATTCCCTCCAACTACAGTGGCCACAGAGCCTTCTTTCTAATATGGCATTGAAGCCTAGAGGAAGAACCAAGAAGTGGGCACATACATGATAGGAATGAGACAATGACTGGTAGAACAGTTTCATATAAGTCAAGCCAACGGTTTGAATCAGCAACACTTTTTTTATGCTTAGAGATAAAAGGAGTTAAAAAATTAAGATACAGGAAATGGCCATTTTATCCTTTAAAAACTCAAACGACTTCATATGAAGGACCACACTTCATCATCATCATCATCATCATCATCATCTGTTTATTAACATTTTATTTTTAGAGCTCTTTAACCTTCACGGCAAAATTGAGGGGAAGCTGGAGACATTTCCTGATACCTCCTGTCCTTATCCATGCACATAACCTCCCTCATTATCAGTACCAATCACCAGAGTGGTACATTCTTTACCTTTCATGAACCTCCAATGACACATCAACATCACGCAGAGTACATAGTTTACATTATGGTTTACTCTTGGTGGTGTACATTCTGTAGATTTGGACAGATGCCTAATGACATGTATTCATCATTATACAGAGTATCATGATAATCATTTCATAATATATGTAAATCAGAATATCATGCGGTAAGCCTTAAACTCATACAGTGATGTATTCAATTATTATTCAATAAAAATGGAAAACACTCACAAAAACAAGCAAATCTAAAAAATATAAAAATCATCAGTGCCTATTCGTCCTGTCCCACCCCAACCTGCCAGCAACCACTGAACTTTTTTTCTTTTTTTTTTTTTGTCTCCACAGTTTTGACTTTTCCAGAATGCCTCACAGTTGGGGTCATGAAGTATGTAGCCTTTTCAGATGGGCTTCGTCAACTTAATAATATGTACTACTAAGTGAAATTTAGTAATTTCACCATTTGTTTTCATGGCTTGACAACTTACTTTTTTTAGCACTGACTAATATTCTATTGTCTAGAGGTACCATCATTTTTTATCCTTTCACCTATTGAAGGACATCTTGGTTTTGGCAATCATGAATAAAGCTGCTATGAACAATTGGGGGCAGGTTTTGTGTGGATCTAAATTTTCAACTCCTTTGCATAAATCCCAAGAAGAACTATTAGTTGGATCATTAATATGAGTATGTTTAGTCTTGTAAAACCTGCCAAAAACTGTCTCCCAAAGTGGCAGTCCCATTTTGTATTCCCACCAGTAAGTGAATGAGAGTTCCTCTTGCTCTACATCTTGGCCAGCATTTGGTGTTAGTGTTATGAATTTTGGCCATTCTAATAGGTGTTTTGTACTATCTTATGGTTGTTTTAATTTGCAATTACTTGATGATGTAAGACATGGAGCATCTTTTCCTATGCTTACTTTTCATCTATGTATCTTCTTCAGTGAGATGTCTATTAAGATCTTTGGCTCATTTTTAAATTGGGTTGTTTGTTTTCTTATTATTGACATTTAAGAGTTCTTTGCATATTGTGAATAACAGTCTTTTATCAGATACATCCTTTGCAGAAATTTTTCTCTGAATCTGTAGCTTGTCTTTTCATCCTCTTAACAATTTCTTTGGCAGAGCAGAAGTTTTTCATTTGAATGAAGTCCAGCTTATTAATGTTGTCTTCATGGACTATGTCTTTGGTGTTATATCTAAAAAGTTATTACTGTACCAAGGTCATCTAGGTTTTCTCCTATGTTATCTCATAAGAGTTTGATAATTTTGCATTCCTTCTAAATTTAGGTCTATGATTCAGTTTGAGTTAATTTTTATGAAGGACATAATGGCTATACCTAAGTCATTTTTTTGCATATGGATGTCCAGTGTTCCCAGCATCATTTGTTGAAGGGATTATCTTTGCTCTATTCTACTGCCTTTGCTCTTTCTTCAAAGGTCGGTTGACTATATTTATGGGGATCTATTTCTGGGCTCTCTGTTCTGTTCCATTCATTGACCTATATGGCTATTTTTGTAAGTCAATATCATGCTATCCTGATCACTGTAGCATTATAGTAGGCCTCGATGTCAGGTAGTGTCAGTTCTCTAGCTTTCTTTTGTTCCTTTGATATTGTGTTGTCTGTCCAGGTCTTTTGACTCTCTATATAAACCTTAGCATAAACTTTCTGATGTTGGTATCTGCAAAATACTGTTGGGATTTTGACTGGGACCGCTTTGAACCTACAGATCAGTCTGGGGAGGACTGACATCTTGACAATTCCTATTCATGAGCATGGAATATCTTTTCATTTCTTTAGCTCTTTTCTGATTTTGTTCATTATCATCATTTTTAATGTCATGAATGAGCGCAAGAACGAGTAAGAACCATTGAAAGAAACACCAGAAAAGAACATTTGATGGCCTGAATTTATCAATTCTCTTGCCATTAATTAATTAAATCCAAAAGTGATGGCAAATTTAATCTATAGTTTATCCAAACAAATGAATGAAAGCTTCCTGATATTTGACTTATGTTTCTAATGGAATACGGTATTAAAATAGGAAAAAAAAAAAAAAAAAGAAGCTGCTTTCCTGTCTTTCCAAAAGAAGCTGCTGTAATGGATGGAGCTTAAGTCCATTTCATTTTTACTGCATGGAGTGGGGAAGAATACTAGATCCAGCTTTAAAAAAATTATATTTCCCAGGTTCTTAGTTTAATTAATAAACTTTAAAATATTGCTAAGAAAAGTAAGGAGCTATCCACAAAATTAAGGTCATTTTTCTGGTCACTGAAGGAGATAAAACTGTGTATACTTTTGAACTATAAGAACTCAGAGAGATTTTAGGAATGACTTAAACCAATCCCTTGCATTTATTCATATGAATGGGAGAACTAGGAAAGAAATGATTAGGCCAAAGAAATACAAATAATTAAGAGCATGGCTCAGGTCAGATAAGCTCTGTGTCAAATCCAACATTTGGAGCTTTCTGGATGACTTTACTTTCACCTGTATTAGAAAAAAAATTCAGGTATTCTAGAAACTGAATATTAGAGAAAGTTATTCCAACTTAAGATGTTTGTAGCAGCTAAGAAATGTTACAGAAAAAATATTTGTGAAAATATTTTTCTAAAAACAGAGTAATTTCTTCCAAAAGATCACCATTAAAGGCTGGGACTTGTTGATCAGCAAGGGAGTCTGTTGCCAGAAGACATTATTTTTTCAAATCTGAATTCAGCCATGTATCTGAGTTGGTGCTCAATCTTTGCCAAGGTAGGAGTGTCCCTTCTCTTTCAGAGAATTGATATCCTGTTCAAAGACATGTAAGCCCCACAAGGGGAGGGATTTGGATTGCTTTGCTCACTGTTCTCTCTCCAGAGCCTATAATAGTGCCAGCCCAGGAATAGGCAGTTTGTAAATACTGTTACAAATACTGGTAAATATTTGTTGAGTTAATTAATTTAGGAAACATTATCTTTCAAGAAAAGATGTTGGCCTTTGCCATTTTTCTAGATTTTCACATAGCATAAATTATTTTTTTCAAGAATAACAGATCGTATTCATTGAGCACTTGCTATGTGCCAAACACTGTGTGCTGCACTATCTGCTTATGATCACAGGTATTTCTTAAAACATCCCTATCAAGCAGGCATGATTATTTTCTCCATTTTTACCAATGAGGAACAGAAGTGTAGAGAAGCTAGGTGACATGCACAAAATGATCAGCAAAGACACAAAGCTCAAATCTTTAACCAGTCCATTATTTGATATGAACCACAGTGGAAAGTTTTGCTCTGAGTCTGCATAAATGGAAACTCAGGCCTTCCATGTTTTTTCTGCCAGTTCTAAATTTGATTGCCTCAAATGTATCATTTATAGATGTTCAAAATGTGTTCTGCAGTTGCATCTGAAGGAGATCTGTAATATCTTATACAGTGCTTTATAAACTTAGGATGAGGCAAGTTTATCGTAAAAGAGAGCTATAATATATGAAAATAGAAACGATCAATAAACTTATATTGACCTCAAATTGAGAATCTCATTTAAACTGACAAAAACAAGTAAATTTGAAGTTATGACTGTCACTCCAGATATGACTCATTCAGGGTTTTTAAGGATCTGAAAATAGCCCATAATCATAAGCATCATATGTGTGTTATTGTATCTAGATAAATTAGAATTTGTTCTATGAAAATGAGTAAGATTCACTTTTATTCCCTTTCTAAGCAGAAAGGATATTTTCACAGAATTTTTTTTTAATTACAATTCCACTTTTGTTGCATATGAACATAACTAAAAAAAAAAAAAGGAAGTACACTTAATTGAAATGTTTTGGGGAGGTGTGTCATGCATGAGCCACTAGATTTCTTCTGTGATTGGCAAAGAATTTAGCAACACACTATACTTTGTGTGCTCACGGTGAGCATAGCTTATTACAGTCTAATTAACAATTACTGAGCTCATCTTAAACCTATCCTTCAGAGAGCTGAAAATTAAAATGAGTTTAAAAGGGTTTGGTATTCCTAAATTCCGTTCCTCACTCACTTTTTTCCAGATGCACTTTAATTCATTAGAATCTTCATTTTTGCATAGGCTTTTAGTTTGTGGCTTAGTTCATAGGACATGATTTGTGGCTACTAGCAGAGCTTGTAATTGCTACATAGGGCCATCATAGATTTGAATATTGATTGTTTTGAAGATTTTCATACTTACAATATTGGATAATATTTATTCACTTAACTTAAACTTCACATAACTTTGTTGAATATTTTTTGCGATAATTGTAAGAATGAACAGAAATCAGCAAATGCTAATACCTCATCTTCTAGTGTCTCATAATTGTGCTAATACCTCAGAGAGCTTTACTAGAATAATTAAGAAATAATACATGCCAACAATTCGACTCCTAAGCATATGCCCAAAAGATATGAATGCATGTATCCACAAAAAGAATTACTTAAGAATTTTCATAGCTGCTTTATTTGTAATAGCCCCAAACTGGGGGGGGGGGGGATCCATTAATTGGAGAATGACTAACAAACTGTAGTCTATTTATATGATTGACTATCAAATAGAAATGAAAAATAAAACAACTTTCTAATCCACACAATAATGTGGACTTATCTCAAAAACATAACATTGAGTAAAAGAAAGCACGGAGAAGAGAGAACACATTGTGTGGTTCTATTTATATGATGTTCAAGAACTGGTGAAGGTAAAAATGATGACAGAAGTCAAAAAATAGCATTTACACCTTGAAAGGAAGTGGTTATCAACAAGGAAGAGATACAGAGAAACTTTCTGTGTTGCTGGAAATGTCTATCTTGTTCTGGGTGGTCATTACACATAGGTATAAAAATGTAAAAATTAATCAAACTAAACACTTAGAATTTGCCAATTTTACTGTAAATAAATTACACTTCAATTTAAAAATTATTGTTCTGAACTTTTTTTAACATAGCCTTTTGTTTTGGAGCCATATCCTTTTTGATGTACATAAGCCTATTTTATTATTTTAACTATCTATTTAAAGAAAAAAATTATGCTCTGGTGGAGTTTTTCTTGACTGATAGGTGTGTTAGGATAACATGAATTATCACAACAAATAAACTTGGGTATTTCAGTAGTTAAATATGGAAAAGTTGATTACTCAATCACTATAATAGTTGAATATGAGTGTTCTTGTTCTCTTCCACATCGTGATCAAGGTGGCTTGCTAGTTCCTGCCCTGAGGCCTCAGAATCTTCTACCTCCATCTGGAAAACAAAGAGAATGTAACTAGAGAATTTTTGAAGTTTCCAGCTAATGACATGCTTGTTTTACTTAGGCATTTTCTGATCCTCCCTGTAAACAACAGCCCCTTAATCAAGGAGCTGGGACCATATCCCATGACTCCCAGACATGATCATATTAATCATCTCATGCCTGCCCCATGACTTCCTCTCTTACAGGAAGCCTGATGGGGTGAACAATATATCAAGAGTTTAAATAAAGACAGGCTCGGACCCTGTATTTGTTACCACTGGCCTCACTGGCTTCAGTTTAATCCCAGTCCGGTTGGACTTCAGGTTTTATTTATCTTCTTAGACCAGCAGTGGATGAATGAATGAATGTAAGAGTGAATTTCTTCCTTGATCCAAGGCAGCACCTTGGATTTTGTAGATCCTGGTAATGAGGATGTGTTACAGATGGCTCTGATGTGCCCTCTCAAAGCAGCTAGATTGGAACACTGGGCCATATTCTCTAAAGTTTGAATAGTATTTTTGCCTTCAGTCAGGTCCCCATAAGATTATTCCTCCATTGTCTGCCTTTGTGAAAATTAAGAAAAAGAAATGCCCCATTCTGCTGTCAGTCCTGGTTTGCCATCATGCAGTCAGTCATCAGAGGGTCAATTCATGGAATCCTTAGTAGTTCATGTTGTTTCAATAATGTTGCATTAAAATTGCCTTCCCCCATTGTTATATAACATTGTTACAATCATAGTCTCATGAATTGTTTGAATAACATCATGCTATTTATTTCATGTTGTAATTTACTCTTTATTTCAGAAGTTTCCAGGCAAAATGAGACCAGAAAAACAAAGCCATTTGAACAAAGGGAAGCAACAGTGTTTGTTATACTTCATTCTCTGTATGATGTTTCCTTTTAAGAAGAAAGTTAGCTCCAAGTTATACTCAGGAAGAGAAAAAAAAAATCAAAGTTCCAACAGCGTTAAGGCCTCTTACCCACCTTTGTGAAGGAAGGTTGGCATCACGCTCCTCCCACTCCCCCCCTCCTCCCCATTCCTAAGTAATTCACATGGCTCCATGGCCCTTGCGAACACCAGGCTGTCAACCTTCGTGGCCTGTTAGAGCCAAGATTTTTCCTCAGTGGCCAGAGTTTTCACCCACAGTTAGCCACCAGGGGGCCGCCTATTTGGAAAAAAAAAGGGGCAGACTCCACAGCTTTCCTCCAAACCAACCAAAACATCCCGGGGCAGCTTTGGAGCAAAGCCCAGGAACTTGCCTGCAAGGGAGGACAACTTCTGTCCAGCTACAAACCCCGCAAGTCCTATATGGCATAGCTTTATTACAAGTGAAAAATAAAACCAAGCCCGGATTTATCGCCGACAACCGAAGGGATTTAAGGTCCGTGGAGTCTGACCGGGAGGCCCCTCCCTCTCGCCAGGGAGCCTTGAGGTCTGCGACTTTTCTCTCTTGAAGTACCTGAAATACTGTGCATCCAGGCGTAGGCAACAGTTTCCGAATTCCTGACAGTTGTGATTGTTAATGCTGTTCGCTAGGGTGGTGGCTTCTCGCCCCTTTCCGTGGGATGCTTACAAGACACTGGAATAAATCACGTCACCGGCTGGAAATCTGGAAAAGTCTCCAATAAATCATCTATACATTGCTCAGGCAGTTGAGGATACAAATCGTTATAGCTCTATCTCACTGCTGTACGAATAAATGTGTATATTGAATAATGAAGTAGAAACTGATTTAATATCCTCTACGAGAAAATAATTGTACTCTGTCGTCAAAATAGTTTTTTTGCAACTATAGCTTCATACCGACTGCAGTTTTTAGCTTTTTGGGTACTCAATATTTTTACAAGCATTCTTCTAGCCCAGAATGCAGCTGCCCGCTTCATTTTCTCCCAACCTAAAACCCTTGGCTTTCAAGACTTAGACTTGAGGTGGGGGGAGCATTTTAAAAATTCATATTTGCCTGGGGCAGAACTCTTCAAGAATATAAATTACTTTTGTCTTCCGTGTTTTATTTTTACAGATCCAGGGCAAAGACAAAATAATAGGGCTGCCCTTCTGGAAACTGTGGAGTGTCTCAACTTTGCACACATCTCCCAAGATGTGCATAATTGGGGCGGAGGGGTGTCTTGCTCGAAGGCAAGTCAGGTATTTTCCAAACTATCATGGGGCGTGGGGGGTCGGGGGCCGGGTGACCGTAAGGGAACTCCAGACTACCCCGCCCGTGGGAGGCCCCAGGAGGAGCCAGAGCGCTCTGCCGTCCCCACACGCGCCACAAGTGGTTTGGAGAAAGAGGGAGGAGCGTGGTGGCAGGGGCCGCGCCGGTCTTGCAGGGCAAAGAAAAGCCCGTGCTTCTGGAAGGTCCCCCACCTTCTTGTCACTCGTCCCCCATTTCTTCCTTTTCTCCTACCAGAGGAATGACGCCCAAACCCGAACCTCGGTGCGCACGCCGCCGGGTGGGTGGACGCGCGGCCACCCAAACCACCGCAACACTGCCACTCTGGGAAGGGCACCCTGGGTGGAGGGCACGGCCAGGACTGGGAGGAGAGGGAGCGCCCGAACCTGGGGAGGCAGGTGCGGAGGCGGCCGGCCCGGGGCGGTGTGCACGTGGGCCGCTGGGTAGGGGTCCGCGAGCGCAGAGGGGCAGACACTTCTGGGCGCCAGCCCCGGGCCGAGCGGCGGGCGTCGGGTGCCAGCCGGGCGGCTCCGGACGGTCGCGGCGGCGGGGCGAGCGGCTGGGAGGCCATTTCCTCGCTGCGCCCCTGGCGGAGCCGGGTTTGCTTGCTCTTGGCCGCCGCCGCCGCCGCCGCGCGAGTGGGACCGCCGCGAGGGTTGAAGGGGAAACCAGGACACCCGTTCGTAGACGCGGCGCTGAGCCGGCGCCCCGGGCCCCGAGTAAGGCAGCGCCCGGGGAGCTGGCCGGGGCGGGCGGGGCGCGCTGGGGGCCCGGAGAGGCGGGGACACGGGTGCCCGGACCACACTCGCTTCCTACGCCTATAAAAGTGGAGTGGCCGGGGAGGGCCGCCGCGGCCCTGGCGGCGGCCGCCTCTCTTCGCCCAAGGAGTTGACATTTTGCAGGACTCGCGCGACGTCCCGTCGCCTGCGCTCCCCGGGACCCCGCCGCCGGGAGGAGGGGGCGGAGGAGGGTGGAGACTGCGGGGCTTGGCCAAGGAAGGCGCACATCCTCGGGCGGGCGGCCGTGACGCGGCGGGGATTAACTTTGCATGAATAATGTGAGTGCGCTTGGGAAGGAGACCTTCGGTTCCCCGGGCTCGGGGCAAGCGCCCGCAGGCTGCCTTCCCCGGGCAGGGGCGCTCAACCCGACCGTCTCGAGGGCACTGGTAATTTGGCAAGAGCACTGCGCGGAGGCGGGGGCGTGTGGGGGAGGGGGAGAAGGAGGAGGGGGCGGCAGTTCCAACTGTCCAGAAGGGTGGGCAGGCTGGCGGCGGGGGTGTCGCGGAAACCTGAGGGGTGTGGGCGGCGAAGCTGGGTGCGCGGGCGGGCGGGAAGGCAAGAGTGTGTGTATGGTGGCGCGGGGGTGGGGGGGCGGGATTGTCAGCCGCGGCGTTACCTGCCTCCGCCGGGTTCTGCACCCCGGGTCCGGGAGGAGGTGCCCCTCATGCTCCTGCACCGCGCGGCGGCAGTCCGGGAGACCCAGCGTGGGCAGTGGTGGAGCGGGGTGGCTGGGGGCCCCCTCCAATCGCGCGGCTCTGTTCCTCAAACCCCCAAGCCCAGCTGTTGACAGGCTCCTTGTGAAATGGAGTTTGGCATCCTCAGCGCCGAACCGAGTGGAAGTTTCCATGATGAGGAAGTTCTGTGACACGGGGGTTCGGAAAAGGTTGGCAGACACCGGCGGGGGGGGGGGGCGCGGAGCGGGAGGCGGTTTAAAGGGACTGTGGGTCCCTCATCCCCCTTTTTTCTCCTGCTCCGGAACTCCGGGGTTTGGAAAGGAGAATAATCCTGAATGTTGGCGTGCGCTGTTGCCGGTGCCTGGCGACTTGGCTTCTCCCCGCCTCCTCCGGGACTCGGTGGCGATTTCGCTAGCCTCCTGGGTCGCGCTTCTTTGCCTTGCTCCTCTTTTGACGCAGCATCTTCCTCTGGGTCGCCTCGAGTTGGTTCTGGCAACCAGGAGTTGTGCCAGCTGTGCTCTCCCCCGCCCCGGCCTCCCGGCCCCCCGACCTCTTGCGGAGGAGAACTGAACTGGGGGAGGTTTTCTGTTTTTTGGTTTTTGGTTTTTTACCCCTAATATAGATCGCGTCTTCTTAGCTGCGGTTGTCATTTTGGAGGATGATTTCCCAATGATTATTGTTGGATATTGTTGGATAATTAATGGATATTAATCCATTGTTGGATTAATATTAGTGCTAATTCTTAAGCCTTCCGATTTGTTGGCGGGGGGGAGGGAAGCATGGGTTTGTTTGTTGTTGTTGTTGTTGTTGTTTTTAATTTACTAAAGGTTAAATGTGTAATTTTCCCCAAATAGGAAATTTTACAGAGAGGGTCTAGACGCTTAACAATTCATAAACTGAGTCAAAGAAAGAGGAAAGAGTTTACCTGAACAAACGAGTTCAGACTCTCCACCCTCCCTTCTCCACACAAGTTTAAAATTTGTGAAGATTCAAACACTGTGCCTAATCGTTGGTAAATAAATTTGAAACAAAGTTTTCCTCTTAGCCTGTTAGTGGTCTTAGGTGCTAGTGAGATGCAGTTTTTTTTTGTTTTGTTTTGTTTTGTTTTGTTTTTTGAGATGCAGTTTTTTTAAAGACCAGTTTTGAAGTTCAAAAATTGAAGCGTTCATTGGACAGTGTGTTAATGATAGAGCACAGCAGTTTTTATAATGGTAAATGTATTGGATCATGTAGACCTGTTGAGCAGTATCTTTACACTATTTGGCTTTATTTTAGTTTAGTATGTTTATTGCATTTTAATACTATGTAGCACGTACTAGATTACAAAGTAATAAAAATTGCCTTTTAGTCAAAATATTCCATCATTCATTCTGAAAATTCACAGTGACTGATCTGCTCCCTAATTCACTTCTGCTTACCTTTCTTATTCTGAAACAGGTCAGGGACTAAGAAACATTAAAGAGAAAGGTTTTTGCAAACTGAGGGCTGGGGCGTGGGAGGAGGAGAAGGGGGAGGGAGGGGCTGGTTAGGTTATGGACTTTGGGGAAGGTATGTGCTATGGTGAGTGCTGTGAAGTGTGTAAACCTGGTGATTCACGGACCTGTACCCCTGGGACTAAAAATATATTATATGTTAATAAAAAAATATTTTTTTTTTTAAAAAAAGAGAAAGGTTTTTGAACAGTGGATGTTTTTAGGAGTTTTCATGCCAATTGGCTAAGGGTTTTAATTGAGGCTAACAGAAATTCAATAGTAAGTGATTTGTTTGGGGTACTACATGGGGAGGCATTGATGAACAATCATTTATTATTTGTACATGTTAAACTGATACTATCAGAATCTTATTTTTAATGAATGTCAAAGTTTGATACATATTGGAAGTGGGACCATCTGGTAGTAGATATGATTTGTTTTTCTTTTTTAGTGAGTGAGAGTAAGTGCTACTAAATATAGCCATAGAAGTATTTTTTTTAATGAAGCAATTCCTGTTGGCATTATAATGCAAAGGCATAATTTTATTGACATTGGAATATTGTTTTTATGGAGTAACTGAATTTACAAGAGGAATAACCATTCCACTTCTCCCCTTTTAGAGTCTTTATTCTGCCATCATAACAAATTAAGACAACTTCTTTTTAATCTAGCATTTTTGGGAAAATGTGATTTCTTAAAATTTCCCTAAGAGAAGAGAGAGCTGTGGATTTCTTTTCTTTCCTGTATTTTTGCATTTGTTTGAAGGATGGCATGTGTGGAGGCACAAATGGGATTGCAAGTTTGTTTTTTGGAGTTTTTTAGTAAGCTTATCTTTTTTTTTTTTTTTTTTTTTTTTTAGTAAGCTCATCTTTTTGATGGAAATCTGAGTAGGGGTGATTGGTTTCTTTAGCTCCTTTTTGTCATTGTAGTGTAAGATTTTGTGTCACCTTCTTAAAAAGCCCTTCCATGACCACATCAGCTGGGGCAGTCCCTCATTCCTTCTTAGAACCATCATACTGTTTTTAGTTTATTTCTTTTTCTTTCTTTTTTTCCTCCTTCCTTGATCTTATTTGCAGTCTGAATTGCCATTTCAGTTGGTACTTGTTGAAGACCTATCCCCCTGTCAAGAATCTAAAGTCCATGAGAAAGAGGCTTGACTTCCTCTGTAACTCTTGGTTCTCCAGCATCTTACATAGTGCTTGGCACACAGAGCTGGAGAAATCTTTGTTAAATAAATGAATGGTTGTGCCCAAACGTATTCTTAAAAATACCTGACTAAGCATCCTAAGCGGGTACCAAGTGGGTATGTCAAGACCTGTGCCTGTATATGTCTGTGTGTCCTGTATATATGGTTCAGTCTTTATCTCTGTCTCCCCCCCTCCTTTATTTTCTGAGATGAAAGGTAGTCCCATTCTATATAGTGACAATGCTGCGAGTTATTTCTGCATGTTCTTCCTGGGGTCATTTGCCTGGAGTGCACAGAAATCCTCTGTAGCAGTTTGTCTTACACTTTACCTTGATTCCCTGAAGACACTGACCTTCAACTCCCTGGGGATCAACAGAATCTTTATGAGTTCCAGAGGCATTGTCAGTGCTAAGAGTGAAATTCCAGGGAACAGACATCTCTGATGATAGCAGTGCCTTTTCCCTCAGCAGGTTCGGGCAGTGCCTTTGGCCTTGGCAGCCTAAGGGGACCAAGGGCCTGTGGTGGTATAGTTGCTCTACAAAAGTAGCAGTTGGGGCAGGGGCAAAATGGGACTGTCAGGGTATACTACAAGACTGATAGGGCCCTTAAGGGTAGATTTGAAAATAACCTGCTGGTGAGTGGGTGTTGTAAGTAAAGTCATTCAACCTTTCCCCTTTGCCTCTTCTCACACTTCCATAAACAGACTCTGAACCAGATGATTGTGGGAAATACCACATTATCTGAATTTTCAAGTGACTAAGGTGTGATACCCAAATGGTCATCTCCAAATGAGCTATTCATGGGAACTCTTTTGACAATTAAGACAAAAATGAAATTACAATGGGTGATTATAGTAATTTGTTTTTGTTTATAGAGCAGGGACTGTCAGAAATGTGTCTGCAAAAATGCACAGTAAAAAATCCCACAAAATGATGACATTGGTAAAATGGTAGGGGAAGAAAGATCAAAATTTTATACAGGGGTAAAGGTAATTAAACTGAAATCCTAAGTGTTTATTGCTTTGGGATATTGCTAAGCTCTGAGCTTCTCAGTGGCCAAGTTAGCAGAAAAAAAACAGGGTCCAGAAATGGTAGGTATGCATTAAAGTTCTAAGGATACATCACGTAACATTTGTAGAGGGCTTACTATGGGGTCTGGCAACTAGTATATAGCTCCACGAATTATCAAATCATGGGATGTCCAGTACTTGAACTTCGGTTGTACAGAAAATGAAGTATTTGGTCATCTTTTATGAGAATAAAAAATGCATAAGGCATAATGATGAAAAGAAACCCCGTGGGAGTTTGTCTTTAGGAGCCTAAGCTACTGTGGTTCAGCAGTGGAGATTCTGGCAATTGTCCCCAGTGCAAAAATAGAGCTCAGAAAACCTAGAGGAATGAATGGTTAACATGTTCTTTAGGCCGACTTTCTCAAATATCCAGTGTCTCAGCCAGCTTTTGACTAGAGCAATCTGAGAGGACAGGACAGCCAGGTACTTGAAAATGACCCTATGGCCATAAACCCTCTGAACAGGTGATCTTGACACTTTGCTTTAGTTTCTATAGCTCTTATCACCCTGCAGAGCATTTTGGTTTTGTTTCCATTTGTCTCCCCCTCTAAACTGGGATGAAAGACTATGGGTTTATTCATCCTTGACTCCCTAGCACCTAGCAAAGAGTCGGACACATGGGCACAGGGAAACACTTGTTGGAAGACTGAGTGGGAGAGGGAAAAGAGGTGGTGCTTCTCTGTATCTTCTGATACTGGTATTAAAGTGTCATCTTTGGACTTCGTTTTGCCCAAGATGAATATTCACTGCCTGGATTGAATTATATGTCTATTTCACAGCTAGAAGGGCTTGTTCTGGTGTCTGAACTAATTGAGCAAAGGATGGCAAATTAACTCCTTGCTTTATTTACAGTAGTTTTGATTATTTGACTTGATTTCTCATTCAGTCTACAAAAATGTGTGTACCTACTATGTGTCTGGTTCCACTAGTCATTTTGCAGCACAGTGTGCAGCCTAGTGACCCGTAAGACAACATGCATGTATTAATACAAAGGGATCAGAAAGTGGTCTCCACTGTGATAGAAAAGATATGCCCATTGGGCACCCTCATAGGGCCCCCTAGACAAAATCAAGTTATTTTCATCTGAGGAGGTGATTGTTTTGTGGTTTCTCTAGCCTATGTGAATTCATGTAAATTACAGTAGGATTCTGCCAGAATTCCCTTGGTATCCAAGCAGTGTGGGATTGAATATATTTACACCAGTGAATCTCTGATTAAGGATGTTCACTCTTCACCTTAAGTTCCCAAATTTGTTAGTCAATTATGATGTTTAAGAAGTTGGGGAGGGGGAAGGATCCAAATCACTGAGTCACAGATCATATATTTCCATATGCTTCTCTTAACAATCTGGCTAACTGACAGCTAGGCTGGTGCTTGTGTTGTTTGGTCCATACTGTCCTAATTTCAAGGGACTTTGGAGACTTTATGTGCTGGCAACTGTTCTTGTGCAGTACTATTTTTATTGAGTGAGAAACTGAGCTCTGCTGTGAACTTAGGTATCTTTTCCAAATGGCAAGTTAGGAGAGCCTGGAAATAAGACCCAGGAACTTGACTCTGTGTCCCCAGAAGCTTATTGTAGCCTTTCCATTATGATAGTCGGACACTCTAACATAAACATATCTGCCTGTAACACATAACAACATATATTATAACGTGTACTGTGTATACAACAGTGTAACCGTGTACCGCGTATACAGGTGTATGTGCTGAGTGACAGTAACAGATAACAACTAGGAAAGGACTGATCCAAACTAAATTCCTCATTCAACTTCCTAGTTCCAAATGAGAGGCTCCATGCATCATGGTTTCTCTTCCATGGGGTTTATTCAGAAAGTCATGCGTGATAAGCTGAGTGAAGTAAAAGCCTGGACAAAGGAATGCCAGTTGACAGCAGGAATATCTTCTTAATTTGGGAAATACACTTTTGTGACTCTTCCAGGGGTTTCAAGAATGTTTTTGTTGAGAAGAGTAGAGAAGATAGTTATGGTTTTCGTGGCATTTTGCATGATCATCACATTCAGGAACCCATGGAATATTCTGACAGTACACTGTTCAGTGGTTCTCAAGATGGTTCACATATACTTTTCCCCTTTAGACTCTGTCTTCTCAGATTTCAACAATGCTTGCACAGAATAGGTGCTCAGAAAATAATGATTGTTGATAACGATTCTGACATTCCTGGGTTTGGGTCAACTTTTTCATATTTCTCTCCGATATGCAAAAATGGGTCAGCAACTTGCGTGTCTGTACAAGCAGAATCTGCCTCTGTGACAAGTGTGTGTCATGTTCTTACATACAGTGAAACAGGCAGTGCTTGTCTCTGGCTTCAGCTGTGGTTCCCAGGCCCAGCTTCCAAATCATGGTGAGAAATGCCACAGCCACACTGATGTCCCAGGCTAAAAACCCTGTCATCACTTTGAGTCCTCGTCCATATTCCTGAATATTTTGGCAAATCTTCATCTTATTTTACATTTTACTTATTTAACTAATTACTTATCTTACTCTATGGTCAATTCTGTTTGGGAAATCATGAGTTTAACAACTTAATGCAAGAATTTTTCAGAGATCTTTTTTGGTTTATGCTAGGTTGTACTAGGAATTCCAAGAGGGAGACCAGGTAACAAAACTTACTTGGTCACCATATTGTTTGTGTGTGTGAGTGTAGGTGTGTGTGTAAAAACTCAAATGGCTGAAGTTCAGTGCAAGAGGTTGTGAGGTTCACAGCATTACACTTTAAAAAATTAGTCTCATTTGTTTTGAGCTCTGACTACATTTTATAATAACTGATGACTCCTAGGAGCAGCATCAGCCCCCACAGCAGAACCTTGCTGCTTTTTCACACACAAAAAGGTCTATCAATTTGTATTCAACACTGATTCATGTTACCACTGTTGAAGTGTTTTTGCAATGATATAAAAATCATGCTAAATGACTGTTACTTTTTAAATATTGTAATCTTTTCTTGACTTTATTTCCGATATTTAGATGTATTAATTTACAATTGCCAGAGAATGGTTTATTTCTGCCATATGTAGTTTTGTTTGCTTTTTTGAATGTTCACCTAAGCTTCACTGTAATTTCTACTCCAATTCCAACATCTAGAGATCTAGAATAATGTGTTTGTATCTGAATTATAGCTATAGTAAGGGGAAGTATAAGTTGTATATTCTTGTATTATTTGTCCTTTAATTTAAAAAAAAAAGGGAACCAGGGAAACCTTACACAGAAAAAATCTTTAAAAACACTTTCAATTATGGCTGATGTGGATGATGAACATATCAGCTGATCCTGTAGTATAGTAGTTGGAAAGGATGTGAAAAACATCCTGTCCCCCTGAGGCAACTCAAAAACACAACACAACACAACAAAACCCCTAGGCATTTGGTTTCTTAGTTTGATCTCACACTCTATAGTTTCATAAACACAAGGTATTGTTAAGGTGAAGGCATACCCTGGAATGTACTCTACATGCACTCATTTCTGTTAATCAAGAATATATGTTTGGATTTATATTTACTGAGGTTGCCACAAAAATCAAGTCTTAAAATGAGTAAACCTATTTTTTTTAATCCTGTCCATCCTTCCATACCTCCATCTTTCTATCTCTCCTTCTGTACCTCTATCCCACTACCCATCATCCATCAGTCTCCATCCATATATGCATTGGACATCTGCTGGGTGCCCAGGTCTGTGGAAGGTGTGAAGACACATGGTAAAATGTGAAGACACATGATAAAAATCCTTGCTGTGGAGATGCTCAGGGATTCCTGAGGCAATCTACAAAAGTTAATTTAGTGTATAACAGCGTTTCTCCACCTCAACCACCTCTGCCACAGAGGGCTACCCTGTGTATTGTAGGATGTTGAGTGGCATCACTGGCCTCTACCCACTAGATGTCAATAGCTCCCCCCAATACCCCAGTTGCAGTTATCAAAAGTGTCTCCAGATATTGCCAAATGTCTTGTGGGAGGCAAAAATCACCCCTCCTGCAAACCACGGGTGTAGAGTAAAGAACCAGGTCTGTGGAGTGGGAATGTGTGCATTCAAAGCCTGGTTTTACCTGGCTTTGTTGCATGTACTCAGTTTCTCATTAAATAGGATCAGGTAGCATTTGACCCACAGTTAAGTGTTCCTAAATATTAGCTATTGTGTTGATGGTAGAATTAATACTTCAACAGGCAATTATAATATTAATAAGTTCTATGATGGAGTAAGTAAGAACCCAGTGAGAACCCAGAGCTGGGAGTGGGGTGAGTTCTAGACAGTAAGAACACCATACACCAACATATGAAGTGGGGTAAAAGTGTGAACCCTTTGGGAATCTGCAGGGAGCCGGATCTGACTGATGCTCAATGGACAATAAATGAGGTTGTTGGAACAGGTAGGAGTCACACAGTGGAGACTTTTTTGGCCAGTAAGGAAGATTAAATAAGGATGTAAGGAAGATAGAGTTTGTCTTAATAGCATGAAGAGAATAAAGAATGTTCAGCAAGTCAGATTTTTATTTTAGAAGTGTTCTTTGGGATAGGTCTTCAATGGGAGAGAGACTGGAAGTGATGATCCCAGTTAGAGACTCTTGGAATAATCCACTGAGAGATGAAGGCTGTCAGGACCGAGACAGTTATATGTTGCCGTGATGTCTTTGGGAACAGATTTCACTTTTTCCAAGACGTGGCAAAATTTTTCTAAGTTAATTCCAATAATGAATATTTTTAGCAAGATGGCTCTACATTTGGGAGAATTTCAAGTTTAATTTGAAAGCAGATTACATGATAGATTCTCTTTAGAATGTTGTCAAATAAAGCTTAATTTAAAGACCATCTCACAGCCTATTCATAGCTGAATATTACTCAAGGGTTTCTCTGCTATTGTATACATATGTCTACAGCACCCAGTCAGACAGAAACATACTCCTACACAACTACATTGAATTATTGACATTGTTGTGTTCAAATTCATTATTTAGTATTAAGTATTGATTTTCTGAGTGATAGGGATTTTATTTCTTTAATGATCAAAATTAGAGATGGATAGAGAAGATGAATGGATGAATGAATGAATGGGACATGATGGAAATACTACCAAATTGAGAATAAAACCATTTTGGACAAGTCTCTTCACTTACCTGTGTTTTAATTTTCTTAGTCATAAAACAGTAAAATTTATCTGGATAAATTAGTTAATCTCAAAGTTATCCTTAGTGCAGAGGTTGGCAAACATTTTCTATAGTGAGCCATATAGTATTTTCAGTTTTTCAGGACATACAATCTCCACTGAGAATACTCAACTCAGCTGTCATAGTGTGAAAGCAGCTGTAGATAGTAGGTGAATAAATGGTTATGTCTGTGTACCAATAACCTTATTTACAAAAACAGAAGATGGGTTGTGGTTTGCTAACCCCTACTAGCCTGGCAGGAATACAATAGAATATATAGAATATATATATACAATATATATATTGTATATATATATAATAATACATATACAATAGAAATATAATGTGTGCCACATATGTGGTTTGAAATTTTATTATAGTCACATTACAAATAAATAAAAGCAACCAGTGGATTCAATTTCAATAATATATTTATTTCACCCTATATATTCAAATTATTACTAATTTGTAATCAATACAAAAATATTAATGAACTGTTTTAATTTTTTGTATTAAATCTTCAATATCTGGTGTGTACTTTAGACTTGCAACACATTTCAACTTTAACTAGTCATATTTCAAGTTGGCTAGTAACTGCTATAATTGGATAATATGACTTTAGGCCTGAAAAATGTATTTTACCCAGTTCCATACAAAAATAAATTATCTGCATTATTTTGAGTGATCGAGAAACTTTCCTTTTTTTTTTTTATTTTGCCACATATATAGAGGTTAGGAAAACACTTCACTTTGAAATAAAGAATGCCCAGTGGCTAAAACAGTTTATTTTTCACTCCTGTGCATTGAAAACTGCTCTTCCTGACTGGTGGCTATGCTCCATAGCCATTCGGGAGAGTTTCAGTTCCTTTGGTCTTGGGCTCCTCCTTCCACTCATGGCTGCCACGATCATGTCTTCATTGCATTGGACCCCTGGGAGGGAATGAGAGAGTGAAGTACATTGGCTTCTTCACTACCATGGCTTGACGGTGACACAAAACCATTTCGCTTAGATTCCAGTGGTGAGAACAAATTGTGTGTCCCCACCTAAATGAAGCCGGATCCATAGTCCCAACTTTATAGCCGCTGTCCAATGATGACTCTAGAGCAGTGAAAGAGGAGCAGGAAGTCCTTGGTGGTCAGGGAGCTGTCTTCTCCATACTGTGCTACTCTGTTTTTAAACTCTCATCTGGTCTTCATCGTATCATATCACTATCTTGTTACTTCTGGAGGCACTGACCAGTGACGAAAACATCTTGACGGCCATGAGGTAACCCATTTCTATTCTTTGGTACGGTACCATCCTCCTGTCTGACCTAATTCTCTTTCCTCACTTCCTTCTTATTCGTGTGGGGTCATCTTAAATCTTGTTGGACCTGACTTTTCCTTGTAGTCTTTGACCATCATTTTTATTGCCTTGGTAGATTTATGTGGATCATAATATGTGCATAGTATCGGGAGTTTGCCAATCAATCTTGATAGTACTGGCACAGGATTAGAGCACTGATTTTCTAAAGGAAACCAAAATTCAGAGTAGAGATATCAGGAAACAGAGGCCAGAGCTGATTCTTGATATGTTGACAGAGGTACTGAAGCTGTTTTCCTGGAATCATTTTACAGAACTTCAGACTGTTTAAATAAATTACTCATTACATAATATCTTGACTAAAAATACCAATTTTCCTAGTATTTATCTTATTGTTGCTGACTACAATGGGGACCCCTCTTTTTTTTAGACGAAAGGGGTGTTTGCTTATTTTCTTCCCAAATTACAAACGTGCTTTATCAAATATTCAGCGTGTACTATAGAAGTGCCTCTCCTGAAGGAAATGTAAGAGGGGCATGAATAATAAAGGTGAGGTAAGGGAAAAGAACAAAGAAGCCTTTTCCTTCTAACTATGCATATTTTACCTTTCTGGAAACCTTATTATTTAATTATGATTAAAGTGTCTTATTCTAAGAAGTAAGGAAATGCAAAGAACACATACGTCTTGGATTATTAAGAAATAAGGCTAACCAGTAATAAGAAGTGTCATGCTGAGGACATGTGAAAGAAAAAGAAGTAATTGTATCCTTTTAAATTAGCCTGGGTAGGGTTGTCTTCAACTCCACAAGCCTATTTTTATAAAGTATTTTGCAGTGCTTTCGAAAATTAAATTTTGCAATATTAAGAAGTTAATCCTGATAAGTGCCTCTCAGGTACAGAATCCAGCTAATTAATTCTTGATATTCCATAAGAGGGAAGAAATAATTCTCTGAATAATCCCTAACTTGTTACTGGCCCATCACCAGGGTCTCTGGGGTCCAGGTGACTCACAGTGTGGGTGCCGGTAATGTCTCCTTCTAAAGTCCCATCACAGAGCAGGGAGAAGAAATTCTCCCCCCAAACACACCTCTGTTGGCCAAGTGTATTGTGAAGAGGGGAGAACTGAGGGTCCTGGGTCCTGGATTGGTTGATGGCTGAGGCACTGGAGAGAGATCAGGATGTGGGGTGCTGGACATCCACACAGAAGTTGAGTTGGATATCTGGCTTTGCCCCTTCTAGCTGATGGTCTCTCCTGCAAGCTACTTAACTGCTTTGAACTTCAGTCATGCTATCTGTGCAGTGGAAAGAATCCTAGTACTTACACCATAGCATTGTGGAAGAGATCATGTGAGATCATGGTTATTAACCACTTTGCCAGGACATAGTGCCTGGCGAGTGCTCAGTATGTGGAAAATAATTTTATCATTTTATTACTGCAAAAATTGTAAAATCAATTGCATTCAGTAAACCTGTATCCTGGAGATCTAGAGCACTGATGTCCAAAAGGCAGGAAATCAAAGAAAGAGACCCAGCAGTTAACATCTGAGTTTCTGGAATCATTTTGCATCATTAATTATTCTATGTTTAGTTTTATGATGTGTTTATTGGTACAGTCTTCCTTTTATAGATGACCTAGCATTTTTCAATATTAAGAGATATGTTCTATGGTCAATCGTTAAAGTTACTGAACCCTCAGTTTTGGAGGAAAGTAAGAATAATAGATGTTCAGTTACCTGACCAAGACTCCAAACTCTTGAACAGACATTTGACTCCCCTGCTTGTAGTGACTATGATGTATAAGCTGAGTACCTCACTTCATTTTTTTCATCGCTGCTACACCCCTCTCTTATTCCGATACTTTTCTACTGTTCACATTGAAATGTCTTCACTTAACATCCATTACCTATTTTTCCCTACTTCTGTTTTGACCCAGTTTCCCCAAATCCTTCATTCGAGGAGCTCCCAAAATCCTGCCCTGATTAATTAGGATTGAGATCTAAATTCTTTCTAGTTCTGCCCTGCTTCAAACATGCCATTTCAATGACAGGTTCTCTCACCCCTTTGTCCAAGGTAATATTACATAGTTAGTCAATTACTATATTTTTTCTTCACTGTGCAGTGTCCAAACCTCATATCAGTCAATGAAATAGATATTTCTTTGCCAGATTTCAAGTTCCAAGAGGGCAGGGACTGTGTATTGAACAAGTTTAGTGGAGTCTAGAAAGTAGGCCCAGAAAGTGGGTGCTGAGTAATGCTTTCTTGCTGTTTTGACCAACCACACGTAGGCTGTTTTCATATAATCAGGATGAATCTAATTTTAAAATGAACAACCGTGTGTCCTCAGATGAACCAGAATATACACTTACAAGGCTCTGCTGTCCTGCATTATAAATAAGGGAATAGGTTGTCCGGCAGGAAAAAGTTCTGCTGTTCTTTTTTCTTTTTCTTTAAAAGAAAGAAAGAAAGAAAGAAAGAAAGAAAGAAAGAAAGAAAGAAAGAAAGAAAGAAAGAAAAAGAAAGAAAAAGAAAGAAAGAAAGAAAGAAAGAAAAAGAAAGAAAGAAAAAGAGCTATCCACACATAAGAACTGAGAGAGAAGATCTTCCCATCTCCTCAACTAAGTTGACAAGAAATCAGGGCCACGAAGTAGATGCTCTCTGCAAAGATGAAACCCAGCAAAAACCCACAATCCGAGAAGAGTGGCTTCTGAGGGTTTGTAAAGAAAAGCCCTTAAGAATGGCTTGCTGTAGATAGACCCGGAACTTGGCGGCCTGATTCTCCAACTTGTATAACAACGAGGACTTCCTTAGGTGATGGGTTCGAGTTTCTATGGGAACAACATTCTGAGACATGACTCTTGGACGTGTTGCTGCAGTGGCATTTTCCACAACACCTAGCTTTTGTGTAGACTTGTTCTGTTTCTTAAGATCTTAGTGTCTCAGAGTTCCCATTACATGGAAGATAAATGATTTAACACTGCCCTGAACCGGTTTACAATTCACTTCTCTTCTTTGTCTAGCAGGGTTTTGAAATAACTGTTTCATTTTTGTTATTTTGTGGTTGTAAATCCCCACCAGTGATTCATTAAAGTTCCATTTGAACCATGGCCGTGGTTGGTCTTCATCTCTGCCTCTTCCCAGTGCTAGAGTAAGACCCCCCTCTAAGAGTCTAGTGTTGCTACTTAGTTGAGTTCTTGCCGAAGTTTGACTTTAGGGACGTCTGAAACTCATAGGGCTTATGTTTGCATTTCTTTCCATCCTTAAGCAAAAGATGTGGTTTTATTTATTCTCTCAATGGGAGAGAAAGGAATGTGCCTGGAGTTGTGTTTCTGATGGTCTGAAAGAAGTGGGACCAGCGCCTGCAGCTCAGAGGAACCCAATGATTCTGTGCTCAGGACCTTAAGGATGGAAAAATTGGTTCCTCTAAAAACAGAGGACTCAGCTCTTTTATCAGAGGAACCTGAGGCTCAAGGGGCTGCCAGCCCAATATTCTTTCAGAAGACTTGCCGTAAGCAGACCAGAAGATGAAAATTCATATGCAAATTATTTTGGGGGGAAGATCAAGAAAACACCAACAGGAAATGGGTAAGTCAGCCAGGGCAGGGACAGTAGTCAATAAGGTGGCGTTATCAAACCAGTTACCACTGTGGGCACCTGAAGCTTAATCTCCCTCGTGAACTCTGGGAGACAGTGTGGGACATGTGTCTCATAGTTACGCCACCCATGATGCAAGAGAGAGCATATTTACTCACCAAAACCTGTCAGATGTTAGTTGAGGACTGCCTCCTGAGGCATTTGATTCCCTGGTATTTCAGGACTGCCGTTTGGGCAGCCGTGAGCATGCCTCCAGGCAAAGGAATGCAGTTTTTGGTAGTCAGAAGACATGCTGGTGGGCCCTGACGTGGTGCCCATGGCTATGGGCTCAGGACACTAGCAGCCTCTACTACACTTAAGCCTTTCTAGTCATGGGCATATTACCATGCAAGGTGTCCTATACCCCCATTTCCACCCCAGGTCTCCTTTGCATTCTGCTTGGTTCTTCAGAGGGGCAAACTGCCTTGAGCTGATGCAGTGGAGCTGACCCCATCAGCATTTGGTCTAGGACTGACCAGAAGGATCCCTGGAATCAGGTGACACAGCCAGATTTCCTACCCTCTTGCTCAGCCCCATCATCTCTCTCCCACACTATCTTCATTCTAATACCTTACTCTTCCTCTGAGTTAGCCTAGGGGGTCTGGTGAGTACATTCTCTCTCCTGATCACTTCTATTCCTGTCTGTGCCATGACTCCCCCGCCCCCCCAGCAGGGTTTCTCAGCTTGGGTGCGATTGATAGTTCAGAGCATATACTTCTTTGTTTGTGGGAGCTGCTCTGTGTCTGGCAGAGTGTTTAGCAGTATCTCTGCCCTCTACCTACCAGATGCATTAGCATTCCAGTCTTGAGTTGTGACAATCAAAAATGTCTCCAGACATTGCCAAGTGTCCCCTGAGAGTCCTAACTGTCCACCTTAAAACCGCCGCCTCGGACCTTAGTTCCAAATATTACTCCCACCCTCCCCTCATCCTCGTCAGTTATAGATGCCCATTTATTATTGTCCTAGTCCTAATGGGAGGGGTCAGGACAGGCATTCCAAAATCTGGGAAAGGTGAATATTTTTCTCAGTTGACTCTGATATACCTCCTACTCCACCTTCCCATTGCCCATAGTCTAGCCAGGAATTCAGAATCACCGTCCTGGTCTGTCTCTCTCTTTTCCTCCCCTCCTTTCTCTTTTCCATACTTGCACTATGGACAATTGCAGTTTGGAAGATACCACCTCTCATTTCTGTCCCCTTCGTAAAAGCTCTTGCTCAGTTCAATAAAGAAAATACTAATGGCGAATCAGCGAACAAAGTACATAGTAAGATGTTACATATTATTTTTTAAAATTATGTCCACCCACTCATTCTCTTATCAAACATTTTTTCAGCACCAATGATGTGCTGGGTTTATACTCGGGTACAGTGGTGAGCAACACATTCCCTGGTCCCTTCAGATAGATATACAAAATGATAACACAAAAAACAGCCTCAGCAAAATGACGAATATTTTTATTTTATCAATACATGTATGCCCTAAATTCTGGAAGCTGGAAGCACAGAAAGTCAGTATTGTACCAGGAATAGTTCCAATTACTGGCAGTCTTTCCGAGTTTGGGAATTCTAACTATATGGCTTAGAATGAGGACATTATTTTGCTTTAAACTACAGGATGTATTTCTGTCCCATTCAGAAGTATTGTATGAGTACAGTCCACCGAGACAAGCAGGTTTCACGGTGTAACAAGTTCCTGAAGTGAAATGTTAATAAGTCTCTCACACTTTTGTTTGCCAGAATCTCTTCCACTTTTCCTGCTTTACGTCCTCTAACAGTTGTCTACATTTTTAGGCAATCCCTTCCAAAGGGGCTTCCAAGCAATTAGAAACAGGGTTGTGCTGCTCTAGCTTTTTTGGCTGGGGTTGGTTATGAAGAAACCAAAAAGCATCATGGGAGAGGATTATAAAGACTCTGATGTCCCTGAGAGATCTGCTGAAGGAGGCCTCCTTGTTTGGCCGCACTGAGGGGCTGTCTGCAGCCTCTAGAAATGCTTGGGGTGTCCTCAGCACCAGTGGAGGCCCTTGTTTTGACAGCGTTAGCCGTAAGGGTGTGGCGTGTCCCGTGCGGTTACTTCTGTCCATCCCTGTCCCTTCAGACTGACTTCTGCACCCTCCATTCTTTCAGAATGTGGTGCCTGCAAAGCAGTGCATCCACACGCCCCCAACCCCCAGCTGGTTACAGGGGCAGCATCTTGGCTCCACCCCAAAGCTGCCAAACCAGAATCTGCATTTCAACAAGATCCCCAAGGGTTCATGTGCCCTTTGGAGTTGGAGACTGTGCTTTGATCTGTATCCACCTTCTACTTCTCAGTAAAAAACATACAGAATCCAGAGGCATGAAAGAGTTGATGCAGTAACCCTGGTGTGTATTGATTATCCCCATTTATACCTAATTTATTGTTCTTCAGACATGGTTATCAGCACATTAGTGGGCCTTGAATCAGCATAATGAGTCACAGTCCACAAAAATTTTAAGTAAAAAAAGACTAGAAGAGAAATTATTAGGGGCGCCTGGGTGGCTTAGTGGGTTAAAGCCTCTGCCTTCGGCTCAGGTCATGATCTCAGGGTCCTGGGATCAAGCCCCATGTAGGGCTCTCTGCTGAGTGAGGAACCTGCTTCTCCCTCTCTTTAGCCTGCCTCTCTGCCTACTTGTGATCTCTCTCTCTCTCTCAAATAAATAAATAAAATCTTTAAAACAAAAACAAAAAAAATTATTAGAGTATAGCACATGTTTTGGAAACATTGGTTTCATATCATAGACACACAGACACACATTTTGTATGTATGTCCTGGGTCATGATTACAAAGTGGAATTTTGGCTGGGTTACAGTTAAAAAGAAAAAACAAAAGAATCACTAGAAACCACTGTTGTAAAGAATGAATATATCTCTTTATATATATTGATCAGTCTTTAAAAAAAACATCAGAAATATACACTTGATGAAGTTTGGCCACTTTTCTTTCACCTGAGATTATGAGATTATACTCTCTAATTCAGACTCCTGAAAAAGTAAAATGTCCACATAGCATTTATGTATGTTAAAATTATCTGAACTACAAGTGAATAACAGTAAGAATTTTAATTTTTCACTCAATTTCAGAAAATAGTGTTCTATCAGAGAATGTCTCAAAATCTTGAAAAAGACACTTTTAGAGAAAAGTTCATTTTAAATCAAGAAAAAACAACTGTAGGCTGACCAAAACACATAGGTTAACTTGAAGAGAATAATAATTTGGAAACCAGAAGACATTCTCCAGATTATAGGAGATCCAGGGTGACCCAAAAGTGATGGTGCAGATTTAGTTTTAATATCTTCAGAAGCATAAATGCTACAAACTTACCCAAAAAATGATTTGGAAGTTCAATCACTTACACTTTTTTCAACATTCATTTAGCTGTGCAGATTTTGAAAAGTAAATTTTCCATTTTAATTTTTTGTTCCCGTCTCTCTGATTGAAGATGGCAACCTTTGAAACAATAAATTAAAATGTGAAATTTACTTCCCCAAATCCACAAAGCTGAATGAGAGTCAAAGACTTAGATAGTGAAACTCGCAAAAGGTGTTCTTGTCTAAATTTGTAGCGTTAATCCTTCTGAAGATAGCACCCTGTAGAAGGAAGGAAAACCATGTCACTCTTCAAGCACGGGTCTGTGTGAAGCTGAGGCAGATCTGGAGAATCAGATTTCACCACGTGTGGGAAAGAATCAGTCCTCAGGGGTGAAACCAAGGCGCTTTGTGAGGGAGGGTGCTAATGCCAGGATGAGACATGGTTACAGGGAAGCGCTTTCAATCTCTCAAGGCAGGATCTGCGCCAGACAATGAGTTGTCTTTCAAAGTGTCTTCGCCTGTGAGAGCAGCAGCTGGGCGAACCTAAGAGCTCTGTCTGAACTTCCTAGATCTGTGGAGCCCCTGATTCGGATGAAATGAAGGCTTACTTGAGTGTTGAGTGTTTGAGTGAGCTATTGAGCAATATTTTATTAAAATTATTTCAAATATGCTCTTAAGGAACAGTGAACATGTCTTTGTTATCCTATAATAGGTATGTGAACTGTATAGAATCTTCACGTTGCTAAAATGAAAACAAATCGATGGTGTCCATATTCTTTGAGAATGCTGTGTTTGGGGGGAATTTTTCAATAATTTGCCATGCTATAAAAGGTGAGATAACAAGTATTCTCCTTCAGATATAGGTGTTAAAGTATGTGGTTTTGCTTACTTTCTTAAACTAGCCTGTTTTTTTCATCCGAAACTAATCTTTTTGCTAGTGAATAGCCCTTTGAGAAAATATATATTCAAATACATAATTTGAGTACCTATGGAATATATAATTTGAACGTATGTTGAATAATACTAAATATATGTGATTTGAAAATCAATGAGAAAGAGTATTAGATGTATTATAAATGGTAGCACTGTAACAACTTTTTACATTTATTTATTTCTAAGTAGAGTAACTTACTCAAGATTAGGGTTTGATTTTTTTTATAAGTTGTCTTTCTATTTTACCAAATAAAAGACTGAGTTCAATATCAACAGTGCTCCTATTTGTCATAATGTGTCTTTAGCAATTTTTGTCTTGCTTGAAAAAAAAATTATTTGGGATGGTTACAGTTGTATAAACTAGCCCACCATCCTCAAGACCAGTGAGAACATGAGACATTTTGAGGCTCTTGCCAAAGAGGACATTTTGTTCTAAGAACATTAGCTATATAGAAAAACACATATTAATTTAGTTGTTTTTGATTTATCATATATGTTATGTTCTTTCAATGAAAAAGTGTAGTTTATTGTATTAAGTCATTCTTCTTATCTATAATATATTGGACAGATTTTGTATTTCTACTTTTCAAATTAGTAAGAAAAATGAAAGTTTCAACATGCACCAAACTGAATTAATTGTGAACTAACTGTGCTCATCTTTACGTGTTTGAGGCTTGAACCTCTCCCTGTACCTCCAGTTCCACAGCTACCTATACATAGCACACATATTTTGCCACAGTCTTCTGATCCATCCAAAAATTGGAGTTTTGTTTTGTTTTGTGTGGATGAAGTATCAACGACAGAATCCTTGCTGGAAGTACTGTGTATTTGAATTATTGTAGTTTATTTTTTCCCCCACATAAGAAACTTAAGCAAAACAGTAATCATAAATCCTGCAGTAATCATAAATCACAAAGCGTAGGATGGCAAATAGTTTTGTGCCAACTCAAGTAGGTTTTGGTGGCTGGTGCGCCTGAAAAGAATTTTAGGAGGATCTCTAGGCTTAGCAGTAAAGACCGTTCTGATTGATTAGCGATATCTGTTATTGTTGGAAAAACAATTCGAAAACAATTGCTTGAGTGTTATGTGTTTTCTTAGCCTGTGCCCATACCTAAGGACGATTAAATCCTCGAGATTTGTCTCATTATGTTGCTTTAGGCTTTATATTCTGTGCTTTTGAAGGGGTATCGTGCCTGTTCTGATTTGATAGCAAATCAGAAATTTCATCAGTAAATCAAGGAGACCATGAAAGAGTGTTTCCTTATTGGCAAGTTGAGTGTAATATCCCATAAAACAAAACACATAGTGACTTTTTTTATTGTGTGTTTGGTTTTCTGAGTTCTGAGACTTTGTGTATAAATACATAATTAATATATTTTAAAAATTGAAATATCAAAACGGTTGGAAATCTTTCAAGAAGATGCTAGTATTTCAAAATTAGATTGAAAGACAATATTTTCTACTATATTTAAAATGGCAAAACTGTATGTATTTGTGAAACTTATTACTTAGACTTCATGGTGTGCTTTATTTCTCAGTTACAATAGTTATCTTCACAAGAAGCTTTGGCCAGCCTCTTGTGGAGAAAGAAAAGAAATAAATTATATGTGAAAGGAAAAGGCAAATGGGGGATGACAGGCAAGCACCTTTGGGTCTTCCAAGCTAGGGAAATAGAAGAATTTGGCAAAGAGGGCACATCAGTGCAAAACTGCAGTTGGAAAATCAACGAAGCCTGTGTTTCTTATTCCACCAAGGAAAACGGACTGTTCTGTCCATCAGTTTGATTGGACTCCCTTGAAATCTGCCTCCGAGAAGACCTGAGTAATGTTCCCTTTCATTATTACTCAACTGTCTGCCGAACCTGGAAGCTCATAATTGCTTATATTACATTAAGGAACTATAAGGTCCTCAAGAATTAAGGAGGTGAAGAAAGAAATCTTTTGTACAGTTGGTTTTGGCATTCTTTCCATAAAGAGTTGAGTCACCTCTTCAACAAGTCCAGGACTTGACTCCGTGAAGACTGGCAGAGGGAGCAGTAGGAGACAATTGGCTTTGTGTTCTAACCACTTACACAGTTGACTTTCCTTTTTAGGGGATGGTAGTCTTCAGGACAAAATGAATTGTGGCCACATGTGTCTTCATACCTTCGGGGATTCTTGTAAAAGGGGACCAAATGCTAGATCTTTGTAGATGTTACAACATGTTACCACTGTGGTAGCTGAGATAGATATTGTTTTGATCATCAATAATTAAGCTCACTATTCTCTGGAATGAAGGTTAAGAGAGTCTCAGAGATCATCTGAACATCTTCTCTTTTTTTGTCCTGCCCTGTACAGTTTTAATAGTATCAATATAATGTAGTAATGTAACATGGGATGTGAAATATGAATCTCAGTAGACAGACCTGACTATAAATATGATGACCCTACTAGTTAGCTGATGTGGGATGTTGAGGAAAGTTGCTTAGCTTCTTCTCTGAGCTTCAATTTCCAATTCTATAAAAAGATAAAAAAAAAAAAAAGCCTACCATGTAAAAATATGGTAAAGAGTGGTCATACCTGGAAAAGAAGTTATAGTATAAAACTAAAAGGAACTGGTCTAAGTAGCTATGCCTTCAGGCTGACAGGTTTTTGAGGCCATGTCTGGTTATAGGCCATTTTCTCCTGGTTGAGGGAGAAGGAAGAGTAGGAACAAAGGGAAACTTCAGATGAAGATCTACATCTTCTCTACTCATAAGGAATTATGGAGTTTTTTGTTTGTTTGCTTGCTTGTTTTTTGGGGGGATTTTTTTGTGGGTTCTTTGAGATTTTATTAGGGATTTTAGAGCAAAGCAAGTTTCTCATAGTGTTCTCTTGAATAAGATGGAGATAACGCAGTCTGATAATAGGAAAGTTCACAAATTGAACAACCATAAGCATGGGATGTCTTCATGGATTAACATCAGGTTGAAAGGGAATGATCTGCCAAGGACCACTGGCCTTCTTCCTCAGCTCTATATGGATGTTATAAGTGACACTATGGAAAAAATGAATGACATGCTTATCAAAGGTTCAGGGGTCACAAAGCTGGAGGCGAGAACCAGTATATCTCAAAACAGTCTGAATTTAGAGAGATTTTGAGGGGCTGGGACAATGTGAGTCCAAATCAAGAAGACTTAAAGGAAGATTTAAAACCACAACCTTACATTAGACACACGTTGAAGGCCCAAATTCTAGGACAATGCCAATCATTGTCTAATAAGCAATGTAGGTACCTCAACCAGTACTGTGGTCTTAAGTTTCATTAAAACAGTGGTTCTCAAACTTAAGCTGAATCATAATTACCTGATGGGCTTGTTAAAATATAGATTGCTAGGATCCATCCCTCGTGTTTCTGATTCAGTATGTCTAGATTCTAGCTAGAGAATTTACATCTTGAGCAAGTTGCCAGATAATGTGGATTCTTCTGCTCTGGGCACCCCACATGGAAATATCTACATTAGAAGAACAACCTTGCTAACTAAATCTAGGGAGATGACTGTAATTGAAGCAATTTTGGGTCCTACTTTTCCCATTAGGACAAAAGCCAAAAGGATGGGAAGAATTCTAGAAAGCACGTAACATCAAGGACCATTGAGGTAAAGGAGCTTATGGAAAAGGGAAAAACTTCAGCGGTGTGGTAGCTGCCTTCAAACATTTGAGAGATCAACATTGTGAAGAGCCTTGGTTAAGAGCATATACATTGGAACCAAATAAACCTGGATTTGATTCATAATTTCGCCAATCTTTTATATATTTAACAAATACTTCTATGGTGCTTATTAAGTACTAGGCACTATTCCAAATGCTTTACATGTATTAACTCATTTAATCCTCATAAAAAAACCACCTTATAAAGTAGTTTCAAAGAGGTTGAACAACTTTGTTAAGGTCACATACCTAGTAAGCAGTGGAACTGGGATTCAAATCCAGGCAGTCACGTGGAATCTATGTTCTTAAATACTGTGTGACACTGTTCTCCACTTTTGGCTCATCTCCATTTAATTGGTTGTGAGTCCTTAATGGCATCCTAACTTCACTGTGATTCAGTTCCCTCATTGCTAAAATAGAGATAATCCTTGCCTTACAGGGTTGTTCTGAAGAGTCAAAAGATGTATTTATAAAGTATATAGCTTGTGTCTGGTATGGAGACTTTTGTAATGTTGAAAACTAGGAGCAGGGAGTAAAGTTAATGTGTGTGGGTCAGACTTTGATAGAAGAGTCTTAAAATCTACCTGCCAGTTATGGAAATCCAGAGAGAGAGCCAGGGCTTCAGCTGTGAAAGTATTTCTTGGAATCCAAATGGCCCTCTATAAAGACAGTCATGGGTAGCATCCACATCCTGAGGTGGAGGCTAGACTAACTGATATTCTGACTTTAAAATTCTGCAGCTGTGAAATACTGACTTGATTCATTTGAAAGTGTCAGTCTTCATCAGATTGTTTGGTTATTTCCCCCTTTGCTCCCTGCAGCCTTACGCTGATTCTAAAAGACTCTGCCTGTCACTGTTAAGGCAGTTATAAATATAAGTTACCCAAACTGTTTTCTATTCTTTACTCATTCCTCACTCTTCAGCAGCACAGACACCTGTTCATAGTCTGTTGCTCTTCAACACTTTCTTTAAATAAGTTAATAACATTTATTCTTACAGCCAGTAGCTATTTCTTGCCTGGTTTCCTTATACCTCAATTTTCCTTAGTAACAATGTATCTTGATTTTCACACGTATCTGAAGCCCTCAAATTTTAAAGCAATAGTGATTATTTTCAGAGATCTTTCATTGTACTACTATGAAGTAGTCTGAATGCTTTCCCTGATACACATCTAAAAATCTGATAAGGAAAACCAGACATGAGAGGGGAAAGCTTGTCTGGGGTGGCCTGGCTTATTGAAGAGTTGTATAGGCAGGGATAGGACTAATGTTGATGCCAAAGCCTATGACAGTAGAGTTCACTTGAAGTGCTTTCCCAGCTCCTGTTTGGCTTCTGCGTGTACAAGCAGCTCCCTTATTTGGGCTGCCTCAGGAATTAATTAATAACCCATGAATGTGTTGAGCTTATTACATGCTTGTAGCTGTGCCAGGGGCCCATAAATTCAAAATGGATGGAGCTGGTTTTAAAGGAGGATAGATGTGTAGGCAATTACAGAGGCAAGGGGTACCTGCTAAGATAGAGGAAACCCTGGCTTTTATTAAAGGGCTCAATCAGATCTCTCTGTGGGAGATCATAGTGAACTTCACAGAGGAGGTGATGCTTCATCTGTTTTGAAGAATTAGTAGTATCCAGCCTGGCAGAGTTGTGTGTGTGTGTGTGTGTGTGTGTGTGTGTGTGAATTAGGTAAATGTGTACATACTGGACACATGGCTCTCAAACCTCTTCCCCCGACTAGGTTTCCAGAATCCTAACATTGAGGCCTTCACTCTATAGACAGTAGTTTGAAAAAGGTCTTTCCTGGGAAATCTGCACAGCTCAAGAAAGAAGACCTACAGGGGCATCTGGGTGGTGCAGTCGATTGGGCACCCGGGTCTTGGTTTTGGCTCAGGTCTTGATCTCAGTGTCATGAGATTGAGCCGCACACTGGGCTCTGTGCTCAGTGTGGAGTCTACTTGGGATTCTCTTTCCCTCTCCTCACCATGCACTCTCTGTCTCTCTCTCTCTCAAATAAATAAAACTTAAAAAAAAAAAAAAAGATCTGAATGTATTAAATCAGAGGTACACTGAATTATGCCCCATCAATCAATCAATAAACTAAAAAGTACAGTTGAGAAAATCTTCTAGAAAGGAGAAGAAGAAGATGGTCATGGTAAATAGAAGAAAAAAAATAAGATAATTAAAATGTAAATTTAGTCAGCCCAGCATTTTTTTTTTAGGATTTTTTTTTTTTTTTTTTTTTTGGGTGGGGGGTGAGACGGGGAAGGGTCAGATGGAGTAGCAGACTCCCTGCCGAGCAAGGAGCCTGATGCGGGACTCGATCCCAGGACTCCAGGATCATGACCTGAGGTAAAGACAGTCCCTTAACCAATTGAGCCACCCTGGTGCCCCGAACCCAACATCTTAATAAAAGAAATATCAAGAAGAGAAAACAGAAAAAATGAAGAGAAAGAATCTATGAACAAACTAATTCAGAAGGGTGGGCATGTGTGGTGGGAAGAGAGAGAAATGAGCTCCTTCTCATGCTCTGTAATGGGAAGTGAAAACATACTAACTAAAACCAAAATGTCATGTACTGCAATCATGTTATTAGGAACATGTAGGTGAAGCCTTCTTTCCCATAAATAAATGAAAGAGCTTAGAGGGGTTACCTCTAGGAGGGGGAGATGGAGAGTAGTTTTTACTACTTGGTACTTTAAAGTATGTGCAAGTATAAATTCGAAAAAATAAAAACAAAAAAAATTTTTGTTAAAATCTGGTTAAAGAGCAGACTAGAACAAGATAAGGAAAAGGTGACTGAACTTGAAGATAGTGCTGATGAGGTCACCTAGCATACAGCTAGGACATAGAGGTACAGACTAAAGGAAATATCTAAGTCCTACGTAGGATAAATAAGAACAAATCCACCCTTAGACTCATCCTGATGAGAATGTGGCCAATTCAATGTAAAGGGATCAGGGATAACATCACTTGCAAAGAAATCAGCATTGGACAATAGCTAACTTCTCATCAGCAATGCTAGATTCTAGATACCTGCAGAAAGTGATTTTCAGAATGCTGAGCAAAATCATCAGCCCAAAATCTATATTGGCTAAAGTAGAAGTCAAAACTGAGCATAAATTGAAAATCTACTCAGATAAATAAGACTGGGCTAATTAACCTTGCTGAAAGAACTGCTAAAGGATATCCTTGAATGAGAAGAGAGTTGGATCAAGAAAAACATGTAGGTTGCAAGAAAAGATAGTGAGCAAAGAAGTTGGCTAACATAATGGGAAATCTACATAAGCACTGTTAGTAAAACACCACCAACTATAACGGTAACTCCTTTTCTTTCTTCCCTCTCTCTCTCTCTCTTTTTTTTTTCCATTCACTATTACTACCATTCCCCCACCCACTTAGCCTCTGGTAACCATCCATTCTTTCTCTATAGTTAAGAGTATTTTTGTTTGTTTGTTTGTTTGTTTGTCTCTCTTTTTCTCCCTGCCCCTTCCCCCCACTTTGCTCATTTGTTTTGTGTCTTAAACTCCACTTATGAGTGAGATCATATGGTATTTTTCTTTCTCTGATTGACTTATGTCACTTAGCCTTATACCCTCTAGGTCCATCCATATTGTTGCAAATGGCAAGGTTTCATTCTTTTTTATGGCTGAGTAATATTCCATCATATATCTATACCACATCTTCTTATTCCATTCATCTATCAGTGGACATTTGGGCTGCTTCCGTAGTTTGGCAGTAACTACTTTGGTGTGTTTATTAAAAATAATAGTGAACTACTGTACCACAATAGCATGGGATAAGGAGGAAGTAGAAGTGATATCTTTTGTAGTCTTTGTATTACTCTAGAGAAGGATAGAAAAATATTTTTTTGAGTATAGTTGACATACAATGAATGTTACCTTAGTTTTAGGTATACAACCTAGTGATTTGACAAGTTTATACATTATCCTATGTTCACAAGGAAAGCTACCATCTGTACCATTATATGAGTATTACAGTATCATTGATTGTATTCCCCTTGCTCTGCTTTTTATAAGGACTTACTCATTCCATAACCAGAGGCCTGTATCTCCTTCTCCCCTTCACTCATCTTACCCACTCTCCTCCCCTCTAGCAACCATCACTTTGTTCTCTGTATATATAGCTCCAATTCACTTTTTTGCTTGTTTATTTATTTTTTAAGATTCCATTTATGAGTGGAATCATATGGTATTTGTCTTTCTCAGTCTGATTTATTTCACTTAGCATAATGCCCTGTAGGTCCATCCATGTTATTTCAAATGCCACAATCATATCTTTTTTATGGCTGTACAATATTCTATCCTGTATATATACCACTTTTTTCTTATCCATTTGTCTTTTGTTGGGTACTTAAGTGTTTCCATGTCTTGGTTATTGTAAATAATACTATAATAAACATAGGAGTGTGTATGTTTTCAAGTTAGTGTTTTTGTTTTCCCTGGATAAATACCCAATAGTAGAATTATGGGTCATGTGGTATTTCTAGTTTTAATTTTTTGAGGAACCTCCATACTGTTTTCTACAGTGGTGGTACCAATTTTCATTCTCATCAGTAGTGCATGAGGGTTCCTTTTTCTCCAAATCGTGACCAACACTTGCTGTTTCTTGTCTTCTTTTTCTTTTTCTTTTTAAGATTTTATTTGTTTATTTGAGAGAGAAAGAGAAAGAGCACAAGTCAGGGGGAGGGACAGAGGAAAAGGGAGAAGCAGACTCCCCACTGAGGATAGAGCCCAACTTGGGACCCAATCCCACAACCCCGAGATCACAACCCGAGTGGAAGTCAGCTGCTTCACCAACTGAGCCACCTAGGTGCCCCATTTCTTGTCTTCTTGCTGGTTGGATACACAAATTTAGGGATAACCTCCATAGAAAACGAATGACTTCCAAACTGGTAGGGGAATAAAGAAAATTCAATAAATTGATACAATAAATAGCAAGAAAGAAGGGAGAAAAATGCCAAGGAAAAAGTGTGGCCAGTATAAAACAACAATAATAAAATAATACAACTGAAATAGATCCAAATATATATTTAACCATAATAAAGATAAATGAATTAAATTCTCCGATTTGAAGACAAAGATTGCCAGATTGTATAAAAGTACAAGCTCTGGCACTATGTCATTTATAAGCAGCATACCTAAAACACAGTGACTCACAAACCATGAAAATAATGGATGGCAGCAGCTATATGAGGGAAATAAGAATTAAATCAAAGCTAAAGTAACAACATCCATATTAGGTAAAACAAGATATTAAGATGAGTCTTAAAAAAAGACTATGCCATCACCATTGGCCATTTGGGCCAAAATTTAATGACCTAATTATTGGGCCAAAATTTAATGACCTAACAATTTATCTTTATCTATGCATTTCTGTTAAAATGCACCATATTTACCAAATTAGTTCAACCATTTTTTAAGGGTGTTCTTACACATTTTTGAGGTGTCAATAACTCTTTTATAAAGGATCCCACTTAACAAATCACTGCATCAGTGTGCTAAATGGTGATAATATTACCTACAGGGGCAGGGCTGTACCCATGGGTATTCATTAATACTTAGAGAATAGTTGGCAATTCTTGCTAATCAACAGCTTCTAAGTCTGTCTTTCTAATTCTTGGGAAGTAGTTTGTCCCCCATGAGATTCTCTAGGCTGAAATCAAATATACTTTTGAACCAATTTTTAATCACAGTGAAAATTGCCCAAGCAGATTGAATTTTAAACTTGCTTCTTGTAGCTGTATCATAACTACCCATGCCTTTTAAAATATAATATCAGCAGGGTCTTTAAGGATTATTATTAAGTTTAGAAATGAGATGGTGTAAAGCGAGCTCTTTCACCCCTCCTTCAAACACTTTTTCTACACGCAAAGTTATGTAGAAATCTTAATCCGTTTAACATTCTGTTAAGGTTTCAGATACTTCTTCCTCCCTTCTTAACTGGCCCTTGCTTACAGAAAACAGCCCGGTGTTCTTACTAATCAGGCCAAACCAATCTCTTTGTCAATAGCAGGGCCCAAATAGGTAACTGTGGGATGAGTCTCCCCTCTGTCCAGGAGAGAAGCCAAATTGTGTAACCCTACAGTAGGGACAGGAGCAGGGTTACACAGTGTGGGTGGAAAATTGCTCTTGCTCATGCATAGAAGCAGATCAGTTTTGGGTACTAGCTCCTCTCAGCTGGGTGCCTTGCCCAGAAGGGGGTGGGGCTGGTAGCCTGAGAAACTGGGTATTTTTCCCAGGCTTCTGGGTCACTGCTTGCCGCCTTTCAATGCCCTTTAAAAAGCACCTCGAGGAAACTTCTCATTGGCAGCTGTAAAACCTGCCAGTTCCAGGGGAAGAATCTGGGCAGGACCAAAGAATTTCCTTCCCTCTCTCTTTTTCAGGGCTCATAGAAAGTGGGATTCAGGACATTCATTTTAGACACAGGGCCAAAAGGTAGCAGTTTAAAACGTGTTTTGTTCTGTTTGGATTTTTAGGCTTCAAGTAATCTGATTTCCTTGCTACTTATTATGTAAAACAACTTTAATCACATAGGTATTTTCCTGATATTTAATAGTTTGGACCAGAGCACGATGTTAGCAATACCTTACTCCCAGAATGCTGTGAGTGATAGTTCCATCTGAGAATTTCCTTTAGAAAACCATTGACTTCTCACAACAAGAGTCTGTTCTATTTGACTTGAGTCATTCATTCCAGATTTACAGGTATCAATTCTGGGATTTTTTTTTTTTTTTGACTGATTTGTTTAGGTCAAATAAAATGTGAATCCATTTTAAAGGTACATTATGTACCAGATGGTTCAGTTTGTTTGTGAGCCCATGTGTATAATTGAGCCCCTTACCCATTTCAAATGATTTTTTCCTTTTATTTTTGTTAATTATCAAAGGAATAACATCCTTATTGTTTAAAAAAAAAAATCAACAACACGGAAAATTTTGAAAATAAAGGGACCTCATTCCAGTGTTACTCCTACGGCACCACTCATCGTTTGTAGGCTAGCTTGAAAAACCAGAAGAGCTTTTCTGCCACATGTGGCCATACTTCTGGAATTCTAGAACGTCAAACTGGAAAGGAACATAGAGATCATTTATTGAAGCCTTCTCAATTCCAGAGAGCAATATTTAACCCAAAATGGGGAGGTAACTTGTGTGAGGTTATCATTTCAGTATGCCCACGTCTTGGCCTTGAACCCAAGTGCATGTCATCTCAGACCTTTTCTGGGATATCACACAGCTGATGAGTTTTTAATCTTTAGCCATTCACTTTTAATATCTTTTATTATTATTTTATTTACAAAAGCAAAAATGTTCAGTGTAGAAACTCATCCATCATCTTGCCACCCACCATTGAAATGTTGGTGTATTTCCTTCCGGCCATTTTTCTGTGTCACTTTTGTACAAAAATGGGATGAGACTTCACACAATTTTGTGCACTGCCTGTTTTAATGTATGATGAACATTATTCCATGTCATTGAACATTATTCCTTAAAATTATTTTTATAGTTATATGCCAATATACTCTAGATGTACCATATTTTAAGTTCTATTAACATCCATTTAAGAAAAGCATCAATTTCTCAACAAAAAAAGGTGTTGTCTTGAACACAGCTGAATACAAGATCCTTGAATAATTTGCATGCTGTATGAAAACTCTTAAGTTCAGAAATCACAGTCGTTCCATAATTTAGAAAATTCTTGGAAAACTTTTTAGTGATCTTTAAAACCCACTTATATCATGTCACTAGATTAGAAATGCTATAGTTAAAGTAAATAAAATCATATCACTTTAGAGAACAAATGTGTTTATCTCTGACTTGGTCAAAGATGACTTAATCATTAAGCTAATTTGCCACACCACTGTTTTATTAGCCATCTGCAAGAAGTGTTAGAGTAATCTGCCTTATTACTTGGTAGATAAAGCTTCTGCCATCCAATTATCTTTCATAATGCAAGTAAAATAAATAATAATAGTAAAAATAGAAGCAGCTACTATTTATTGAGAGGATACAGCATGCCAACATTGTGCCGAGCTCTTTGCAGACACTGTACTTGATCTTCACAAAAGTTCAAGAAGGTAGGCTCTAGTGTTATCCCCACACTAGAGAAAAAAGAATTGTAGCTCAGAGAGGTTGAGTAACCTGCCTGAGGTGGCACAGATAGTGAGTGGCATAATACAGACTTGAAATCAGACCTGCCTCACTCCGAAACTCAAAACTGGGCTAACCTCTCCAAAGTTATTCTGATGGATTTTTTTCTCGCTCATTTAAATCCTTTTATGCATGGTAGTTCTTAACCTTTTGGGAATTGTGGAACCATTGGAAATCTATACTCCTTGCCTAGAAAATGGTGTATTTGAAAATAAATGCATAACTTTCCATCAAATTTCAGATATCACAATCTGTAGAGAGAGAACTTGAACAATATCCTTTGGGTCTTCACAATTGTTCGGTCTTCTGGAATCATTTGCAACAAAACAAACAACCCTGTAAGAAGAACTCGTAAAATATTTATCAACTAAAATTCTGACCTTTTTGCGGAAATAGAGTATTAGTAAATGGAAGCAGAGAGGGCAGGAAGCACTTGCTACACATTTCACCTGTTCTCATTTGTTTCTGGGACCAGCCAGCTCTGGAGGGGACCCTAAAAATTTCAATACTAGCACTGAATCCTAACCACAGAATAAGTCCGCAAACATGCTCTCACAGCTGAGTTACTAACTCTCGAGATACTCAACACTTACTTAATGAAATACAAACTGAAAGTTTCATGTTCTTCCTGTTTAGAAGAGGATAGGTTAAAGGAACAACAAAAAAAAGCATATAAATATTAGTCTGTACAACATGTTGGGAATATAAAAAGAAATGTGATGCAAAAAAATTGTGAACATTATAAAACCCACACAGTGGGCTGACCATTTTCTATGCCCCCATTGTTAATGGATATAATTGAGAGTAAATTGTTTTTTAGTGCATTTTTTTCTGATCATCTCTAAACTCTATGATGCTCCCAATGATGTTAGCTTTATAATTTATGTCAGTCAATTTATTTAACATTGGGTGATATAGAACAAGAAAAAATTTCTGCTTAAATTTAGAAAGATAAATTACAGGTCAATAAGGCTGTTCTTTTCACGTTTCTATTTTGCTATTAGAATGACAGAGTTCACCAGATAATATACTCTAAAATCCCATTAGGAAAATGTGCTAAAAGGAATCTCCTTAAAGACATAGAAGAACATTCTTTTTAAGGGAAGTCAGAGCAAGTAATGGGGCAGTGGGTAAGACATTAAGCATGGGTGATTTATGTGGTTTGTAATGATTTCTTAGAACGGAATGGCTAAAATTTTTTTATTTAACTTAAAATTTTTATTTTGTGAATTATTTTTTAATTAACATATAATGTATTATTTGGGTGATGGTATTAAGGAGGGCATGTGTTGTGATGAACACCAGGTGTTACATGAAACTAATGAATCATGGAGCACTACATCAAAAACAAACAAATGGCTAAAATTTAATGCTTTTGCTGTTTACCAAACTGTATTTTGAAAGTAAAAATGTGGTATCGTGCCCCCCAAATACAAATAAATACATTCTCAATTAATATTTGCATGACAAGCACTTACATAAAAACTGGATACCTTGATTCTTTTTCTTTTAGGATATTTATAATGTGCAACATATTTGAGAACTAAAGGCCAGCCCATGTGGAGTGGACATCTGAAGCTCTGTCTAATGTCTTCTTTCTTATTATGTCACTCTTACTGGTTTGGAGTTTGGGCTTTCTTTTTGGACAATAGGAATCTAATTCTCCCAGGGTTTAGTGTTAGGTATTCACAGAGGAACATCCATTCTTATAGGCTACTGATATGGCATTTACTGCACTGTGGGGGAAGGGGAGGGTGCTTTGACTCAGTCGGTTTTACCATTTATAAACAGTCTGATGGAGGAAATTGGAAGTAATAGGCTAAATTATTAGCAGTCAGTGAATGAACTAGTATCCTACTGAGTGGTCTGAAAGAGTTGAAAGTGCTTAACTCACTGAGAGGCAATGATATTGCAATTGGGGAGAAGAAAGCTACTTTTTTCTTCATACCCAAAGGCAATTGAATATAAATGACAGGGCATAATTTCAGTCTTCTGTAGAAGTAATGGGGTCTTGAGCTCTGTGAAGCATGCCTGAAAAGAGCTTGAAAGTAAAGCAGTCAACCAAATTAAGCTGCTTCGTCTTTTAGGAACAAAAGATGATGCTGAAATAATTTGTCTGGCAGGTATTATCAGCCCACCATGCCTACTGTCCTTTAGCCCAAAAGTTGTTTTTTTTTTTTCTTTTACCTTGCTACCTTTTTTTCAGAACCTTGAGTCCTAGGCCAGCCCCAGAGCAGCTTATTAGCAATGCAGAGTCTCAGGCTCTACCTCAGAGCTGCAGGGCTAGAATCTGCACTGAACAAGATGTCCAGGTGACTCATCACTGTCTGAGAAGCTCTGGTAGAAATCAATGGAGCAATGACTGGGTAATCGCCACCATTATGGCCCTGATGGGCTCCCATTGAGCTCCCAAAAGTGCCTAATCTTTCTCTAAAGGCAAATATCCTCACTGGGAAATCTGACCTGCTAGTGTAGAAAAGTATAGGATTGTAAAGTGTCTTGGGTTCCTTCCTAATGAGATTTCCTTCCCTCGCTCCCCTATTTCTTCCAAATATCGCATAGTCCCATAAAGTCTAAGTAGTAACGCAATTAAGTGAGATTTGTGAATCTATGACACTTAAAAACCCCATGACCCACACTTTACCCCAGTTTTATCCTCTTTTCCCCCAAATTATTTCTAGAATGACAAATCAGGAATTAAGTGATTTCACAATTCCCCACCTTTGCCCCCTTGCTCTCTCTGGAGGCTAGGCAGTGCTCTATCTAGGCCAAATGAGTAAAGACTCTAAAAGAGAATTATTAATAAGCTGGAGAGCATACAAGCTGGTCACTGATGAGAGGAAGATGGTTATACACATTAGTCACTATTAAGTACAAAACTCTAATTCATAGTTTCATAAAATGGAGAGGACCTGGTTTCCTTTTGACACAGTTTCTATTCAGTGACAACCAACGCAGAGTAAAGAAATGCATTCGTATAAGCTGTATGAAGACTTTCAACTTATTTTTAAATGCCTTTCTCTGAGAATCTAAAGACTGTATGCTTTCTTTCTTACTGACTGACGCGAGAAGATAATAGTTTGCAGAGAAATTCAGTGACGCGGTTGATAAAATGCTTTAAAAATGTGTTTCAGAGAGTAAAGCAATAATAGTAATGTCAAAACAGCATCATCACATTCTCCATCCCACTTACACCAGCACTGGGTCTAGCACATCCATTTCTCCTCATCAGCCAGACGAAATGGAGTAGTAGAAATCAATCCTTTATTTCACCGAATCTTATAATACAGTTCTCTCCTCTCTGCCTGTTAATAAAATATCCCCCTTGGAAGGAAGCCAGAATTTTCCTAGGCAGTTTAGACTTTCTGACATAGAGGAAAATTGGGAAAGGGAGGTAGCAAAGGAATATAGAAATGAAAACTTAACTTTCAGGGTCAAAATTCCTATCTCAACAGATTAGTCTGATTATTTTTTAAAGCATAATGTTGATACCAGTGTTTTGAATTGAGTTATAAGTAATGATTTAACTGAAGTTGTGCTGTCTCCTCAACCCTCAGCAACACTAAGAAACCAAATCACTTTTTGAATTCATATTTCTCACTGATGCTAACAGAATACATGGGATCATCAAAGCCCCCAGATTGGGTGAGATCTCTCAGGCTATCAGAGGCAAGTGTTTGATAAAGAAGAGAAGGTAAAGGGACGCCTGGGTGGCTCAGTTGGTTAAGCAGCTGCCTTCGGCTCAGGTCATGATCCCAGCGTCCTGGGGTCGAGTCCCACATGGGGCTCCTTGCTCATCAGGGAGCCTGCTTCTCCCTCTGCCTCTGCCTGCCATTCTGTCTGCCTGTGCTTGCTCTCTCTCCCTCTCTCTCTCTCTGACAAATAAATAAATAAAATCTTTAAAAAAAAAAAAGAAGAGAAGGTAGGAAAAGAAAGGTTTTGCTGGGAAGATTGAAGGCAGGATTCAAAATCCAATTGAATATCCCTTTGCAGTGCCTTCCAAACCTACTTAGGAACTGAGTGATGGAGGTGACCAAAGTGTTCAATGCTGAAGAAAGAGACTCGAATCTAAACTTCCCAGTCTCTGCTGTCTTTAAGAACAATGGCAAGTCTTTATTCCCACAGTGCCTAGCACATAGACAAGCACTTGGTTAATGTTAATTGAAGAAATGGATCAAAAGAAAGCAATCACTGTGTGGACTTCATCCTTGCTCTTTTCATACATTGAATGGGATTCCTTTTCCACACATGAGACTTAGTTGTGTAGCACTTTGGGCGCAATTGCTGGTGCAATTTTGGAAAATGCCATGCACTACTCTACCTTTCATATAGTGCTATTGAAAAATAAAAATCAGGCTTCAGTCTGGAAAGCTCTGATTCTCTTTGTCATTACTTTTATAATCCTGGGAAAGATGTTTATTCTCTTGGGCTCTTAGTTTCCTTACTCTAAAATCATCATCTTTTACACCTTGTCACATTCTAAAAACCTATAAACCTGACCCAAAGATTTTAAGTCTGTCTCTAAACAGTGTTGGAGATAACAGACTAGGAATTGTAAGTGAAGGAGATCATAAATTCTTTTTCAAAAAAATCTCATCTAAAACTCATCTTCTTTGCTTGAAAGCAAATGTAGATACTCTTTGGGGAAGCCATACCCACCAATGTAATGCCAAACATAGGTCTAGTTTTAAAGTGTTGTAAAAAGCATATTCCATTATTTTTCATAACAACCTTATTGAGCTATAATTCACATACCATCCAACTCATTTATTTAAAGTATGTGTACCATTCACTGTTTTTTTAAAAATATGGTCACACTGTTGTGCAGCAATCACCACTAACTTTAGATCATTTGTACCACCCCCAAAGGAAACCTGGTTCTTAACACTCCTCATCTCAACCCCCCAACCCTAAGCAACCACAACTTTACTTTGTCTGTGAATTTGCCTGTTCTGGAAATTTCGTATATAAATGGAGTCATATAATATATGGTCTTTTCTGACTGGATATTGTTCACTTAACATTCTCAAGGTTTATCTATGATGTAGCATGTATTGGTATTTCTTTTTATTGCTGAATAATATTCCACTGCATGGATATATAATATTTCATTTTCCATTCATGAGCTGAGTAACTTTGGGGTTGTTGCACCTTTTGGCTATTATGCATAACGCTGCATTGAACATTTATGGGCAAGTTTTTGTGTAGACATGTGGTTTGCTCTCTCTTAGGTGTATACATACCTAGGAGTAAAATTGCTGGGTCATATGGTAACTTTATTTTTAACCTTTTGAAGAACTGCCAGACTGTTTTCCAAAGTGCTGCAGCATTTTACATTCCTGACAGCAGGATGTAAGGGTTCCAATTTCTCCACATCCTCAACAGCAATTAATATTTTCCACTTTTGGGATTATTACAATCTTGGTAGGTATAAAATGGTATCTTCCTGGGATTTGGAGTTCCATTTCTCTTATGGCCAAGGATGTCAAGCATTTTTGCATGTTTGTTTATTGATTATTTTTGTATCATTTTTGGAGAAATGTCCTCTCAGATCCTTTGCCTGTTTTGAATTGTGTTGTCTTCATATTATTGAATTGTTTATATAGTCTAGATACAAGTGCCTTATCAGATAAATGATTTGCAATTTTTCTCCCATATATCCCAATGGGATATTGGGATATTCTGTTCTGTTCTTGAATGTATTCATTTACTTTTTTAGGAGTTTTGGTATCCTAAAGAATAGGTACCTTGATCTCAATCCAAATAATTATCTATTATACAGAGACACGAAGAATCGATCTTTATTACTAAAACATCTGTGACATAATGGGACCATATAAAATCATGTACAGTGTAAAATTAGCTAGTTCCTGCTAAGAGATTTTGCACTAGTGAGAAAATCAATCTCTAAGTTATGAAGAGAAATAAGTTATCAAAGATATGCGATTGATATTTCCCATAGCTTATCGTTGATAGATGGCTATGGAACACCAGTATGTGCCATGATTACATAAAAACAGTTGAGAGTTTCATTCTCATCTTATTGGGATTGATAGTCATGATGATAACACAAGAATTTAAAAAAAAGAAAGCTAGATATACTGTAAGATCTTTGAAAAATCATTCCTTAGAGATTTTTGGTTCTTACCTTCTATGTATTTTTCAAAGATTGAATGATTTTTCTTTACATGTTGGAAACAAAGAAGTGTAATACACATACATGTATATGTACATATATACATGTTTTCTTTCTTTTTAAGGATCTCTTTTACTAAAATCGATGATATTAATTATTTATGTGCCCTCCTCAGTTAATTCATTGAAGTCTTTATAAGAGCTATCCCAGGGTTAACTCATTCATTCAGCAAATAACTGTGCTGTCAACTTCAGGCCCTGGGTTAGGTGCTGGGACTAAGGTGGTGGATAAAACTGACCTTGATTATGCCTCATATGGAGCTTACAGACAAAAATCAAGTAAAAATACAAATAAATATAGAGTTACACATTTTTAAATCTCTATGAAGATAAGGAAGAGATGCTAAGAGAGAATAATAGGAAAATCTATTTTAGACTAACAAGTCAGGGGAGTACTCTGACACATATGGACGATACGATATAGCTAGTCAGGAAAGGAGGAGAGCACTCCAAACAGAGGCAACAGCATGTGCAAAGGCCGTGAGGCAGGAAAGAGTTTGCAAGGAAGGGCAAGAAGAAGGTCAGTAGGGTAGATAGGTAGTAAGTGAGATAGAAAATGATAGGGGACACAATCTCAGAAGAGGGAAGAAGCTAGTTCACATAAGAGGCTGTAGACCACATTAAGAAGTTTGTATTATACTCAGAAAGTAGTCGAATCATTTTGAGGATTTTAGCAGAGGAAATGACATGTTCTGATGTAAACTTTAAAAGAACTTGTTGGCTGCTTCATAAAGATTGATGTGTGGAACTGAAGTAGAAATAGAACCAAGATGAGCAGTTAGGAGGCTTTTTGCCCTTGTTGGAACAGGATGTGATGGTAACTTGGACAAAAATGGGGCAGTGGAAAACCAATAAGGTTGAGTGCATTTCAGATTATTTTGAAGATACGGTGTCATGGTTAAGAGTGTGTGTTCTAAAGCCAGAGCGATTAGGTTAGAATATGAATTCCCCGCTCTCACAAACTATATGACAATGAGCAAATTAGCAATTACCTTCTCTATTTCCTTAGTAGTAAAATAGAAATAATAATAGGAATCATCTCATAGAGTTGTTATGAAAATCAAATGAGTTAATAATGCTCTATATGCCTCGTAAGTGTATTTGTCAAATAATGAATGCTTTAATGTGTGGTTGGGAACGTTTCTCCTATTCAAAACAGTCAGCACTTGGAAGTGATCCAGACTTGTCCTGGACCGACCATTGGATATCAAAACATTCAGTGACTCTGACTTTCCTTGGAGAGGCGGCAAATATGACAATACATATGGAGAGTGTCATCAAATAGACCATCTTTTGAATTTTACTCCCCCATTTACAAGTTGGCTGACCATGGAAAGTTAGAAGTGTTGGCAGTTGGTGCAGTTGATTTGAGCTGAAGAATCATGGACAACTCTCAGGTTTCTGTCTTGAACACCAAATAACCTGTGGGGCCATTTCTTGAGTGAAGGAAAGTAGAAGGAAGCATGTTTCTCAGAACCTTAGCTTCCTTGGGTGGAGGTTTATGTCTTCCTCATAGGTGGTGACCAGAAAAAATGCAGATAAATGCCTGGCATAGCACTTGGAATATGGTAGATGTTTTTCTTGTCTGCTTTGGGCTCTTCTTCCCTTCTTACATCAACTGTGAGCATCTCAACCACGCTGCCTAGACCTTCCATTTGTAGATTCAGACATAAGATGGGAACAGTGAGGTTGGTAGCAGGGCAGGGCCAGCACTAAGGTGAGGTGAGCAAGACCTCACTTATTTGGACACCAAAAAAATGAAGTAACCAAGATAAATATTTTAATACCATATCTTTTTTTAAAAAAAAGATTTATTTATTTGACAGAGATCACAAGTAGGCAGAGAGGCAGGCAGAGAGAGAGGGGGAGGCAGGCTCCCTGCTGAGCAGAGAGCCCGATGCGGGGCTCGAATCCAGGACCCTGAGATCATGACCTCAGCTGATGGCAGAGGTTTAACCCTCTGAGCCACCCAGGTGCCCCAATACCATATCTTGAAAAGTCAAAAACAATGTAAAAAATCCATGACGAATGACATATTGTATGTTTAATAAAGATAGAACAAGTATCACTGTTGTCTCCTCTTGTCTCTAGCTCTAGCCCTCAGTATGGCACCACGACAAGCAAAGGAAAAAAGCTTCCTCTCTTGGGCCTCCAAGAGTCTTTCTCACTTCTTCTAAAGTTGGTAGCTAAGAGCCAGTCAGCAAATTTGTATACTCCGATGGTCTCTAGAGGCTAAAGAATGTGTTCCAACAGCCTGTGATCCTGGGTACACTGAGGACTGGGGGCTGAGGCTTCTACTAGCCCAACCCCCAACCTTCTGCTATCAGTTGCACTGTGGGAGTTGGAGCAAGGTTCCCGGTTTCGCCCCACCTCGGTAAACGCAGACCCTTGTGACCCTGGAATTGTTGAGCAAACACGAAGTGGAATAAGCCAATGCTCTATTAAAGGCTGGGGTTTAAAGGTCAGCTTTGTGCTTATCTGCTGCAGGGCCTAGTTCACTACCTAGATGACTCTCAAGATTTTTTCGCGCTTGCAATATGGACTGAGAAGATGAGCATTTCCTTTCAGCGTGGGTAGCTATTTGCTTTGCAAGGAGCTGTTATTGTCAGCATGAAAACAGCAGGTCAGGAGCAGGCTGAAGAGGAATGGAGGTAGGTCCTGGGGCAAGGAATGGTTCCTTCTGATTTTGACATAAGAAGCTGAAGGTCCATGTGGTCCATGTGGTGGCTTGTGGCTTTCAGCTCTTTCCCATGAAAAACCAACCGAACATTTCCCACTGAAACGATTTGGTGATTCAGACATTGTCAGTAGGTAGATAATGAGTAATTAAAGGACAGATTTGTCAAAGCTCCTATCTGTCATGAAGAAACCAGTTAGGGAATTTTGAGCAGGCAGGTCACTTTTCCTCTAATGGAAACTGGGTATGGGGAGCCAAATTTTAAAAAGTTCTATTAAGTATTTTTATCTGAATTTAAAGAAAAAAATCTTCCTAAGTTTGAAAACGTTTTACTGCAAATGTGGCATCCCATCATAATGAACATTTATGAATGATTTTGGGTGAAACCATGAGTAAAGAGAGTCACATGAATTATTCCGAGGCTGCTGCTGAACACCACCTCTATGTCAATAGCACTTTAAGATTGCAACATTTGGTTTGGTGACCTTCATACCAGTTGCCTGCATGTACCTTAATCTCGCTCTCAAAAAAGCTGAGGCTGCTGTAGACTGGTCAGTTGTTTTTGTTTTGTTTCATTTTGTTTTTTAACCCAGTTTTTCATTTACCTACTACTTTAGTACGCCCGGTTTAATTTGTACAAAAGGATAAAGTTCATAATTATATAACACAGAAACCCATCTTTGAGTTTTTAGGAAAAATAAGTGCAAGCCTGTCATGAATTGAGACTGAAAATCCTCCGAGGTACATCACGTGGTACACTTTAAAGAGTAAAAGTGACGAATGCTTCAGAAAAATTGGATATTACAAAAAATGTAATAAAGCAACTTCTTGTTAGAAGGTAATTTTCAGGCTGAAACTTATAACTAAAAGTTTAGAGACAGGTTAAATGTTGGGACAAATCAACTTTTTTGAGGGTTGCAATCTGTAAATATGGGGTCTGGTGTAGATCTTGCTGTCTAGTTGCCTGTCCCTCTGCAGGAATCACTTTTTGAATATCCCTTTATTTCTCAAGAATGAATGCAAAGACTTTCAGACTATAAATAAATTGTGCGTGGTGCCTGGGGTGCAGGATACCCATGGAACTTATTTCTTAAAGAATTAAACAACATTTTTAATTGTCTAAGTAAGAATAGAAAGTAAGTTGTGATACTTTGAAGAGGTCTAGTGACCTTCCATCCTTCTTCCTTTCCTTCCTTCTTTCCTTCCCTCCTTCCTTCTTTTCTTCCTAGGTAACTACCTAGCTAGCTAATTCTCCTCCCTCTTTCCTTCTTCTCTCCCTCCCCTCTCCTCCCTTCCTTTCTTTGCTCAGTCATTCTTATTATGTCCATTTGAGGGCTTAGAGTATCTTATTTTTACCTCCTTAATTATTAGTTTTAAATCAAAGCAATTAGTCCAACTAAGAACCAAAAAGCCAAGTTAGTATCTTTTCTAAACCTCCTTCTATTTGTCCAAACTTAATCTTCTCTTTTCCCTGTATTATAGTTATCACCAAAACTAGTGTTTATGTAAAAATTCTCAGTGGTATATTCCTCCTCCTTTGACGTAAGATGTATGTGAGATATCCTCACATATATGTTATATAATTATATACAATTGACTGACCAATATCTTGTATTTCTTAAAATGGCTAGCCCATTTTGAAAAATCTATACTTAATATCTCTAAAACAAATGTGAATAGTCACAGAATTTGTGGACAGCATCATTCAGAAAACCATTAACCTGACTCTGTTTTCAGGAGAGAATGTAAAAAATTCCACTGCAAATTATAGCTGTTAGACTAAATGTTCGTCTATTAATAAGCAGGGAGAATAATTGAGTTACTTTTCCCTGCTGGGCTAGAATATAGAACTGCTATAGTTTCTCCAGTGGTGTTCTCCAGCGTGGGTTACTGGGTACTGTCAGAAAGCTCATTTCTATCGGTCACCCACTGCACCTTCCTGGGGGATGGATGGTGTGGCGGTGATAGGATATATTGAATTTTCATGTGAGAGTGGCCTGCCCTGATCTCAGAAATGAGTCATGCATATATGAACCTACGAAAACAGTTGGGATCAGGTTTAAAGCAAAGAAAACTCATTATACTGGTATCAGTGTTCACCATGTTTCTACCAAAACATGTCTGTGGTTAGCTTGTATTCAGGAATCTGAACTCATCATTTCTAAAGTACGTTTGGTTCCCTCTTGTCCTGTTTTTACTTGTTATTGACCGGCTTTGTAGCCACTGCTTGCTGCTTCTCTAGCCAGCCACGTGCCTTCCCATGACTCCTGTCCAATCAACTACAGAACTGCCTTGACCAAACTCAGGCCATGCCTGCTTTGTCTTCCTTCTGCCTTACCTTTGTCCTTGACCTCATTAGGGCTGATTTGTTTGCCATTCTCTAAATTCGTAGCTCCTTGGCCTGTCTTTGTGCGGGCTCCTCTGTCATTTATTTTTAACTGGGGGCACATGGTCCTCCACTGTCATCTGCTAGCTTGCATTCTCCTTCCTTCTGAAAGCCGGCTGTGGAAATTTTCTTCTCTGAAAGGACCCAGAGATATTAGATTTTGTACTGAAGACTTGCTAGCTCTTGACCATTGTAATATATATTTAGTCAAACAACGTGAAATTGTTGCAAACTTTCAAGGACCAAGATTTTTATAGGTTTTGTAATCTCATGACAGGTGCTTAACGGGGTGTGTCTCGGTTCAGGAAATGAACTCCAGGTTGTGGCCCTGGCACAACGGAGTGTAAACAAGTCTGTTTTACTCAGGACCTCTACAGTAAGGCTGCTTCTACATCTGACAAAACAGACCAGGGAAAGACCTGCTTATCTGTGTATTTTAGCTTTCCTAATTGATAACATTTGTCTCCAGAAAATTATTTATATAGTTATCTCAGGTGGTCATTAATACTACCCACAGTGTAAATTTCATTTTGTTTTATCTCTTTTGGCAGTGTTGTCTTTCTCAGAATTAAGCAATACTGTTTGTTTTAATGGAGACTTTTGCTGTCTCAACCATTTTTAAGTGTACAGTTCAATGGTATTAAGTACATTTATATTATGCAACCGTAACTGCCATCCTTCTCCAGAACTTTTCATCTCTCAAAATTGGAATACTGTACCCATTAAACAATAACTCCCCATATCCCCTTTTGCCAGCCCCTGGCAGCCAATATCCTACTCTGTGCCACTATGAATTAAACTACTCTAAGTACCTCACATAAATAGGGGTATTTGGGTGGCTCAGTGGATTAAGCGTCTGCCTTCGGCTCAGGTCATTATCTCAGGGTCCTGGGATCGAGCCCTGCATCGGGCTCTCTGCTCAGCAGGGAGCCTGCTTCCCCACCTCTCTCTCTGCCTGCCTCTCTGCCTACTTGTGATCTCTCTCTCAAATAAATATATAAATAAATAAAATCTTTAAAATAAAATAAAATAAACTACTCTAAGTACCTTGCATAAATAGAATCACACAGTATTTGTCTTTTTGTGACTGACTTATTTAAGGTAGCATCATGTCCTAAAGTTTCATTCATTTTGTACCATGTGTCAGAATTTCCTTTCTATTTAAGGCTAAATAGTGTTCAGCCAATGGACACTTTTTAAAGAACTTTGCAACGGCATTTTGACCCATGACTAGTGTTTATATGCATTTATGCTGATTATTTCATATATGCAAGTATTTTTAAAATAGTTGTTAGGTTATACCCTTGTCTTTTTGGTGGTCCCTGAAATTAGATTGTGATAGTATTAATCAGATTTTCCTTAAATTCTCCAGGTCACCAAAACATTCACAATCACATATAGGAAAAGATATATCTTTTATATTTTTTACATCAAAAGAGAAAAGACTTTCCAAAAATAAATAAAATTGCTATTTCCATCACCAAAATACAGATTTAATTAATCACTTGTCAGCATTAGACACATTTCAGACATTTACAAATATTAAAAATAATTTTTAAATATACAATAAAATTTTCATTATTAAAGTGATCATATTACAAAACATTTGGAGAACAGGTATTAGAAAAAAATCATTTATAATTCCATCTCCCAAATATAACTTAGAATTTTAGTGTCTTTTTCTCCAAGTCTTTTTAGCCTACACATATTTTTATTACAGGATTTTAATTGTGGTATGTTAGATATGCCCTTAATACTTTAAACCAGAGAGAGCTGCAAAAACAGTATGAACACTCATTTGACTAAACTCAAAAGCATGTTGGGCAGCACTATGGGAAGAGCACAATTCATGTGTTGGGTTTGTTTTTTTTAAAGCATGTCATTACAGCAAGCTTGTTTTTATTTTTGTTTTTTAAGATCTTATTTATTTATTTGACAGAATGAGAGAGAGGAAGAGCACAAGTAGGGGGGAATGGCTGGCAGAGAGAGAAGCAGGCCCCCCGCTGAGCAAGGGGCCCAATCCGGAACTTGATCCCAGGACCCCAGGACCATGACCTGAGCCAAAGGCAAATGCTTAATAACTGACTGAGTCGTCCAGGCACCCACAGTTAATTCATGTTTTGACACCAAGGTTCTGCTGGTCTCCATGATTAGGGATGACTGGGTGAGCAGTGGGCATACTCTGGTAACCTCATCAGAGTTAGTAGGAGCCGTGTTGAAATTGGTCATATTTATGGAAAACAGATCTGTTGCTGGGAAGAAAGATGGAAACAGGGAAAAACGGAATTGAAAGATGGAGATCCCGTGGGCGCCCTGGCAACCCTGGCTCTGCATTTCTTCCTCAGAGTTTGAGGATGTCTCACTATCCTTCCACTAAAGCCCCTTTTTGATTAGCTTTGAAAACTGGGGGTCCGAGTCTCCTCAGTGAAAGAGACCTGAATAATCTGCTTTGCTTTGACTTAGTTATGCCCTGTTTGGGTTGTCTGAATGATTTACTAGCTTGATACTCTTCAAGCTGATACTACTACTCTTCCATGAAATTTCACCCAACAAGCCGACAGGTGTAGTTTCCCCTATGGCTCTATGACTGGCATTTAGTAGGTGCTTAATAAATGCTTACTGAATAAGGTAGTCTTAATGACAAAAATTCTCTTCCCTTGAAGCCTGTAGTGGTCTTGTTGGGCAGCAAGAAGCAACTATTTGTCTCTTTGTAGTTCAAAATCCTGTGATACCATTCAGGTGACCACTGAAATATGAATCCTTTTTTTCCCACCCCTTCCCATTTGCAGAGCACTGACCACTGACAGATTCTTATGGCTTTCACTGGTGATTTATCATCTAATCGCTGCCCATCCCTTCCCCTTCAGGACTCAGTCCTTAGAGTGCTGGTGTATAGTGCTTTAAATTTATATTAAGGGGGGCTACCATCATTTATCCTAAGGAAAGGGTCCTCATGTTACTGACTATATACAGGATAAGTCAAAGTCAAGTGGAAGAAGTAAAGCTATCCCTGTGTCATAATGGTTATTTAACTAAGATTTATTTAACTGACAGCTGGTAATTGAACTTAAAATTAATGTATTAACAGGACAAGATAAAACAAAAAGCATTCCCTCTGGGGTCAAGCTTTCCCCCGTCACTGCAAAGAAAGGTGTGGGATGAGAACGCTCTGTCTAGGTTTACTAAAGTTCACTTAGACCATCTGAGTTGCTGAGATCGTTTCAAGTTCAGGGTTGAATGCATTTTTTTTCTTTATTTAATGGTTAAATCTAGTTAATTGTTGCAGAGTGGTAGATTGTATAGGATATTTAATAATACATAAAATGAGTCAATAAGTTTTTCTCATAGTAACGTATTATAATTTATAACATTTATTAAATGCTTCAGATTTTCTCTTGATTTAATTAAAAAAGCAGTTGTTTGAAATTCCATTGATTTGAGTTGAAAAGTAATTGGAAAGGGGATGCTATGCTTGCTAATTTTCGAATTAAAATAGATGTTGCTAAAAGTTTCATCTACCTTTGTTTTAAAATTGATTTCTTATAAAAAGGAGAGGCAATATTTGCATAATTGTGTTTCCTATATCACGAGAGACTGAAAGTTGCAAAAAGTACTTTTCAAGGAGAACAATGGTATCAGGCATTTGCAGGAATGCTAGAATGCCTTCAGTATATGTTGAACTGTTACTTATTCCCTTTACGAAAATGGGGGTGTAATTAATATTATATAATATTATTATTTATTATTTGTTTACTTTTAATTACTTGTAAATTATTATAATTTACTTATAATACTTATTCTTTATTTATAATTATTGTTATGCACAGATGACCCAAAAGATTCACTGTACCACTACCCTATTTTATAAGTCAAGGAAATAGCACCATCAAGACCTCAGAGGAGAGGGAAATGGTGGAGGAAGGAAGAGGCAATGAAGGAGGAGACTATAATCTATGAATTCTGGGTTACCCTAAGTATGACTGTCCCTTCATGGCTCTAAAAGATCATGCTGTTCAGGAAATTCTGGGATATAATCAAGGGACCCTTCAGTAAAACAGTCTGGAACCATCAGTTTAATCTCTTGATATTTACCTATTTGCCAAATTAGATAACAAAAATCCCCCACCTTTCTTCCCCAAATACCCTTAATGAATATATGCATGTCTCACTAATTAGAGTATTAGCTCCCTGAGGGAAGATACTACAGAAGATGGGCTTGTAAAGAAATAGTTCCACCTTCTAGACATTTAACTTCCTGTTGGGTGAGATAAAAAAAGAAAAGGAAAAAAACCACCTACCGAGATGGCTAAAACCTGAAACAGTATGTTCCAAGTGTCCGTAGGGATTGGTAGAGTTTATCCATTTGTGTAAACTTGTTTAAACTACAAGAATTAGTGGGTATCTCCAGCTCTTACAGATGCTCAACTTCCTCAGGTTGAGGCTCTGCATCACTCTGACCTTTGCTTCTATCCTTGCTCCTTCTCTTGACTTTTCTGCCTCTCTGCCTTTTAAGGACCCCCGTGATTATATCGGGCCCATCCAGATAAAGCAGGACAAGCTCTCCATCTTGAAATCCTTACCTTAATCACATCTGTAAAGTTCCTTTTGCCATGTAATGTAACAAATTCACAGGTTCCAGGATGAAGATGTGGACACCTCTGGGGGCCACTATTCAGCCTCCCACAGCCATATTCTATTTCCCAGAACCCCAGATACCACCCAGTAAATATTTGCTGAATATCATTGAAAAATTGGATTAGTTTTAGCAAAGCTCTCTGAATTATGTCCCCAAAGGAGAAATGGACTTCTGAAATCATCCTTGCCGTAGGCTTTGCAGGAATTTTCAAGAGTATAGGTTTTCTTGAGGAAAGTCTTTCTAATGTGGGTAGTGATATGAAATGATAGTTTAGCAGAGGAGAACGCATTTCTGCAGAAACACACATCCTTCCCTCAATAATCACTGAGCATGCTGACATCCCTCCAGACCTCTTCCTGTGTTGGGATTGTTTTATTGTGGCCGGACTTTGAGTGGGAGGAAAGTGGGGGTTGGCAGAGCTGAGCGGGAAAGGGCCAGAGTGGAAGGAGCAGAGAAGGAATTAGCCAGATCTGATGGAGAGGTGGCTTCTGGGATGATTCCTTCTAGAAGCAAAGGTGGTTTGTGAGACACCTACTCCACCATTGCCCTCTGAGATAGAGCAGTAAAATTAAAGGCATGGACACAAAAAGGCAGACTTCTCTTCCTTAGGTCATATCCAATGGGTCCAGCTTCTTGTTTTTCTTGTCAATCATTGTTTTGTTCTCATCTTTTATAAAATAAATTTTACTCTGATGTGTGTTGTAGAAAATAAAAATTACCTACTCTAGGGGCGCCTGGGTGGCTCAGTGGGTTAAAGCCTCTGCCTTCAGCTCGGGTCATGATCTCAGCGAGCCCCGCATTGGGCTCTCTGCTTGGTGGGGAGCCTGCTTCCCTTCCTCTCTCTCTGCCTACCTGTGGTCTCTGTCTGTCAAACAAATAAATAAAATCTTTTAAAAAAAAATTACCAGCCTCTGCTTTCGGCTCAGGTCATGATCCCAGGGTCCTGGGATAGAGCCTCACATCGTTCTCTCTGCTCAGCAGGGAGCCTGCTTCCTCCTCTCTCTCTGCCTGTCTCTCTGCCTCCTTGTGATCTCTCTCTGTCAAATAAATAAATAAAATCTTAAAAAAAAATTACCTACTATAATATCCAGAGATAGTCACTGTAACATTTTAGGCTATTTTCCTCCAATTTTTTTCTCTGTATATATTGTTATGTTACAGAATCAGGACCAAACTCTAGATATAGTTTTATATCTTACCTATGTTCATTTGAGGGGTAGCATTTTCTCATGGCATTAAATATTCTTCAAAATGTGATTATTTAATGACTGTGTAGTATGGGACTTTGGGATGTACAACTGTAGCTGACTGTTCCTCCTTCCTCCTAGAGTGATGCAGCCTTGCATTTCATCTTTTGCAATCTTCTTACTTGCTTTAACATGCTAGTAGATGCAATCAAAGGATGTGAGCATGTTTATAGTTCTTCTTAGATGTGGCCCAAAAGTATTAATTTACACTTATACCGGCAATGTATCAGTGTCTGTCTCTCCTCACACTTGACAGCATTAAGCATTAATCATTTAAAAATTTTTTGAATGCTTATTGGACGTTTATAATAATTCTTTTGTAACATGTTTATCTATCTTCTTTGTCCATTTATCAATTGAGGTGTTAATATTTTGCTTATGTGCCATATTAAAGATTCTTTATATATCATAGCTCTGGAAGTTATTTTCCTAGTTGGGTGTTTGCCTTTTAATTTTGCATATTGTACTGATATATGTCTTTTTTCATGTTTAATTACTGCAGTCAGATCTGTCATTGCTTTCTGAATTGTGTTTGAAAATTCTTTTCTTGGCCCAATATGTAATAAATAACCACCTAGATTTTTCATGATCCTTTATAACTTGATTTTCTCAATTTAATATATAACTCATCTATAATTAAGTTTAACATATTATATGAGGTAGAGATATAATTTATATTTATTCCAATAGTTATTTCAACACCATTTATTGAATAATCCCTTTGATCTTGAGTTGTAATTAAATCTATCCTTAATTAAATTGGCATATACATACACATATACATCTGGGCTCTCTGTTCTTTTAAATATTTTTACTGTTGATTATTATAGTAGAATCATACTGTATTTTGTATAGTGCATTTCCATTTCTGATATGGCATACCCTAACTCCTTCATTATGTTGTGTTTTAAATGTGCCTTAGAGATTATCATCTGAGCATTCTTCAAGGTGAATGTTGGAATTAACTTTTGATTAAAAATATCCTGGTGTATTCTGCATGGAATTATATACAAACTCTGAGTTATTCTGAAAGAGTTGCATCTTTACAATTTTCAATGATTTCACAATATGCCTCTGTTTTTTCAAGTCATATTTGATGTGATAGAAAAATCATTTCTTCATACAAATCCTCCTTATTTTTAAAGGTTATCCATAGGTATTACATACCATTTATTTAATTATATTTAGGATTTTATCTATTGTTTTCTAATTGGAAATTAGTATTATATGAAAGATAAATTTTTATATTTTGTGTTTTATTCTGTTTATTAATAATTATTTTGTTACCTAGTTCTTTTTAGTTTTCTTAATAAACAATCATACTCTACCAAAAAATTCCATTACCTTTCTAAAGAATATACCTCTTATTTCAGAATTATATCTTATAGCATGAGCTGGAATTTCCACAGCAGTATTAAATACACTTATCAGTATTCCATTCTTTTCTTGTTTCTGGCTTTTTCCTTCTGGTAGGTTTTTTCCAACCATGTTAAGTAATTTTATCTCATTCCTAATATGCTGCAGGTAGTTTTTTAACCAAGAAGGGTTTTGAAATATTATAAAATGCCTAAGATTTATTTTGGTAAATTATCATTTATGGGGAAAACCTAACATGGAAACTAGAATATAGGCTTTATGGCCTGACATCCATGGGCTCAAATTACATACACCCCTTCCCTTAGAAGTGTATAACCTTGAGTAAGTTATTTGTCCTCTCCCAATTTCAGCTTTTTGTGCCGTAATATGAGGACAATAATATAAATATCTTTTAAGAATATTGTGAATATGGGAGTTGTTTGCAATTCACCAGACTTAATATACAGTATCCTATTAAAAAAGTATTGTGTAATTTTTGCCTTTGATCTATTAAAATGGTGTACTAAAATCACAAATTTTCTGATATTTAGTCATCTTTTTGTTCTTGGAGTAAAGCCTCGTTGGTCACGATGAAATGTTTTCATAACTCACTGTTGCTTTCAATATTTGTTTAAGATTATTGCATCAAGGGGCACCTGGGTGGCTCAGTGGGTTAAAGCCTCTGCCTTCGGCTCAGGTCATGGTCCTAGTGTCCTGGGATCGAGCCCCACATCGGGCTCTGTGCTCTGCAGGGAGCCTGCTTCCACCTCTCTCTATCTGTCTGCTTCTCTGCCTACTTGTGATCTCTGTCTGTCAAATAAATAAATAAAATCTTTAAAAAAAAAAAAGATTATTGCATCAATTTGCATAAGTTGGTCTTAAGTTGAATTTTTATGCTGTCTTGTTAGTTTTTACATCAAAATGATGTTAATTTCAGATAATGTTTGGGAAGCTTTTATTTTTTTCTGTGCTGTGGGAATTATATTTTCCCTGAAAACTTTAAAGAGGTTTCCTGTGGAATTTTCTATGCTTGGATTATTTTTTGAACCAGATAATGCCTTCGTAACTTTTTAGATTTTTTCTCTATGTGCTGGTGTTGTTTCTCTTATTATTTACTCAGTATGCCTGTTTCTTGTGTGGATTTAGGTAATTCAGATTATAAGTCAGAATTGCCCTTTTGTTAGATTTTTAAAATAAAAAGCATGGAATTGAATATAGTATTCTCTCATAATTTCTAAGATTTTTCTATCTGTGTTTCTCTCTCTTTTTCTTAGTTTAACATAATATCCTAGTGATTAGACCCTAAGTTTTTATATACTTCTGATTCTGCCACCTCAAAAGTAGTCATCGGTAGTCAGAGATCATTTGAGTGCCTCAAAGGCCATCCTTAAGAGAGTAGTTGGCATCCATTATAGCAGTGTCATTCCAAGGTTGTGACCTGTTGCAGATGAGCCTGCCTGGGTTCACATCCCAGCTCCACCACTGACAACTCAACAAGTTACTCAGACTTTTCATGTTATAATTTCCTCATCAGAGTGTGAGGTTATGAGGCTTTGGAAACAGTGCCTGGCATGTCGGAAGTAGCTTTTAGCTATTATCAATATTACATTTAATATTAAACATTGGGGTTGCTCTCAAGGTCACAGTGTATAGATACAGTGGTTAAGTGGAAAATTCTAAGACAAATTGAACATGAAAATAGTCTTATCTGTGGGGCGCGTGGGTGGCTCAGTGGGTTGGGCCTCTGCCTTCAGCTCAGGTCATGATCTCAGGGTCCTGGGATCGAGCCCCACATCGGGCTCTCTGCTCAGCGGGGAGCCTGCTTCCCCCTCTCTCTCTGCCTGCCTCTCTGCCTACTTGTGATCTCTGTCTGTCAAATAAATAAATAAATAATTTTAAAAAAAAAGTCTTATCTGTGATATTTGCAGGGGTGCCCAGCCTTTAGAGGAACCAGAGTCTCAAAATAAAAGCCACTCCAGGTATTTGAAGAAAAAAACAGACCATGTAGTTACAGTGAATCTGTTCAGAATCCTCACTGGTAGAAAAACAGAAGTTCTTCACATGCTTCACCCATCCATGTGGATCCCTACATATCTTCTGAGAGCTGTATTCCAAAAGTCAGAGATAAAGGCGTTTTCTTGAGGGAGTGAGCAATTCACAGGAACAACTCAAGTATTATTAGCTGGGGGTGGGGGGGTGGGTATTAGATAAGCTGTGTGTGGAGAGGGTTCTTCAATGATGCAAAATATGTATGTTTTTTCTGTCTGGTATATGAAGGACACACCTAATCGTAACGGCAACAGGTGAAGGTGTAGTTTTTCTTCCTCACAGTTGTCGCGTAGGCAGGTGAGGTGATAAATTATAAACAGGTGATTCCAGGGCATGTGGGAATTGTTCTGTGCTTACGTATCATTTATTCGATGATCTTCTCTAGGAGTGCTTTGCTTCCTGGAAGACTTTATCTTAACCGTGCTTCTTGCAGCATTTTCCGGTGCCTCCCCAAAGGAGAGGTTTTCATCAGTGTGCTCCCATGGCTTTCGGGATAAAGTTCGAACATCATAGCAGACACAGAGGGCCCCTCTGTGTCCTTATCCTACCACCGTGTTCTTCGCCATTCTTTCCTCTTCACACTGTTGACCACTGTGGCAGGCAGACATCTCAGATGGTCCCCAAGGTGCCCATCTCCTGCGAGTATGATGAGACTGTCTCTCTTTTGACTACTTTCCAGAAAACTCCCTCTTAGCCAAACGAAGAGAGAGATTCTCCTGCTGGTCTTGAAGAAGCAAACTGCTGTGTGGTGGAGAGGACCACATGGCAGAGGATGGCAGGGTGCCGTTAGGGGCTGAGAGCAGCTGTCAGCTGACAGCCGGCAGGAAAACGTGGCCCTCAGTCCTGCAAGGCAAGTAACTGAATTCCGCCAACAACCAGCGAGCTCAGAAGGGACCCCCAGGCCTCAGATGACTTGGTAGCCCCAGCAACCCCTTGATTTCCACCTGAGCAAAGGGCCAAGCCAACCTCAGCCATGGGACTGACACATGGAAAGTGTTAGATGATAGGTATTGTCGCTTTAAGGGGCTGAGTTTATGGGAAGGTGTTGTGCAGCAAGAGCAAAATAATGTGGTCAGTCAACGATTATCTTTGCCCTCACCCCCCCCCATTTCCCTTAGTACCACTGCATTCTGTGTGTCCCAAGCCAAGGCTCAGCCACCATCTCTTCCACCTCCCGAGAATTGTCATCCTCTCCTGTGTGGAAGAAAATTATTCTTTAATTCTGAAATCATGCTCTAGATATGGTCCTTGTCTCTTTGGATTATTTTTATCCATAACAGCTTCATATTCTGTTTTTATATTCTGTTAGATGAATGTAACTGCAAATATGTTATGAATTAGTTATTTCACTTTCTTCAAAATTCAATATATCCAAATCCATATCTGAAAGAGTGAATTCATTGTCACATTTAGACTGGGTCTCGGAACAAGCATGAATTAAGTCATGTGAGAACTATAATGGCTCCTGGGAGGGTGGTCTGTAATGGCAGGCTATGAAGATTGACCCTTGGCCCTCTCAAGATACTGTTTTTTAATCAATAATTTTGGTGAGGATTATAGATTGCATATTTATCAAAGTCGTGGTTGACATGAAGCCTGGAAGCATGGCACATACTTTGAATCACAGAATTGGGATCCAAAAGGATCATTTCAGGTTGGAATGATAGGCCTGCTCTAATAAGATGAACTTTATGTGAATAGGTATAAAGGCCTATAGTAAAGGGATAAAAAAAATCAATCTAGAAACTAAGGATGGGCTAAAACAGACAGCATATGCAAAAATATTTAGATTAGTTGTTTACAAGCTAATGTAAATCAGTGGTATCTCAGGGCTTGAAGCAGAGCTTATTTGAATCATGAAGTTAATTTTAGATTCTATTAATTGAACTACTGTGTCTAGGACAAGAAGAATAGTCCTCCTCTGTTCTACATGAGTCACACCACTCCTGGAAGGTAGGGTGGTTCTGGGCACCTCCTTCAGTGGGGTCATAGACAAACTGGAATTTCTCCATTGAGCAGGGACCATATGGGAGACGGGTGAGCAGATTTTGAGTACATGAGTACAATATTGTGGAATAATTTGAGTTGTGGGTATTTTGTCTGTGAAAGAAAAGATATCTAAGGGATCAGGCTTCTTTCCTATGACTTTGGTGAATGGAAATTACAGGGAAAATCAATTTTTTTATTTTATTAAACAAGTAATTACAAACATGTACTTAATAACAAAATAGACTTAGTAGCCTTTGGGAGTTATTGAGCCCACTGTCCCTGAGATGTACAAACAAAGGTTAGCAGATTTGCGAAGAGGTCTTTTGCATACATTGCCACGATGAGACAACCATGGACCGAAAGACACTAACACATACAGGGTCAAGAAAGTTTCATTACCGGTAAAGAGTATAGAAACTTAAGTATATGGTTTCATATAACACAGCATAATTCCAGGCAGAGGATTGGCTCCCCCAGCTTGCCCAAAGTTCCCCAAGCATGGGGGCCCACTCCTAAATTCAGCCACCCAGCTGGAATGCAGATTCCTCTAGGTGTGAGAAACTGCCTGTAGCAGAGGCTGGTAGTGCCCCACCCACGTCCCTTTTCCTCCAGCTGCTGTGGGTGCTGGCTGCCGGCTTCTCCCATCTGCATCCTTCCCTTTATTTTTTTTTTAAAGATTTTATTTATTTATTTGACAGACAGATCACAAGTAGGCAGAAAGGCAGGCAGAGAGAGAGAGAGGAGGAAGCAGGCTCCCTGCCGAGCAGAGAGCCTGATGCGGGGCTCGATCCCAGGACCCTGGGATCACGACCCGAGCCGAAGGCAGAGGCTTTAACCCACTGAGCCACCCAGGCGCCCCTGCATCCTTCCCTTTAAAATCGCCCTTGGCTGATAACATCTGTCATATCCAAAGATGCCTGGGAGGGTATAGCACCCATCCCTGGGGTTGGCCAATAACTGACTGTTGCGAAGATACAAAGGCTCAGTCCCTCGTGTCCACGCAGGACATCTTCCACGGAGCAATTTACACTCCAGGGTTCCTGGTGGGCCAGGCTAGACTTCTCCTGACACCACATCTCTCTTGCCTTCCCCTCTGCCCTCTCAGGCATGAGTCCCTCGTATATTCCCCCTGAGGGCCCTGACTTGCACAGGCATTGTCATCTCAGGCCAAGCTTTGCTTCTAAGGCTCCTTATCTGAGCTGCCACTTCTGCCTTTCTGTGAGCATTTATAACCTCTTGCCCCTCTGCTGATAGGAGCTTCTGCCTTTTCATCTACCCTCTAACCCAGGGCTGGTAACTGGGCCAAGATATCATCCTCTGTGTTTATATTATGGGACTGGATGAAGAGGAGGTCATTTTGTCAGAAGCATCTCCAGCAGGCGTGTCTGAGGACCTCTCCAGCAACACTGGAAGACAGTGTTCTGAGAGCTCAGCCCGCCTCAGCATCAGTGATTCTGTTCTTCTCATAAATCTGCATCATTCCTCCAAGCACACAGTGGGTGCACACATGTGCACACACACACACATGCACACAACTTCTCATGCTCCTTCTCTGATGAACGTGATACTACCTGACTTTCTCGTGGAGATGAGAGATTCGAGGCTCTGCATACCCAACAACAGTGTTGTCCAACTGCTGTCAGATTAGAGAACCTGAAGACCAGTTAGTATGTATCTCCCTTTCTCTTTTAACTGCCATATGTTTCTGCTTCTGTGTTCTTTTCTCCAAACATCCTACTTGTAATGAGCACCTGACTGACCTCCTGTCATGTAAGGTGTCTTGCAGGAGAGGAGGAAGAAGATCTTGGCGTGGGGGCAAGAGGCCTGGTTTGGGGTATAGATGGAGGTACTCAGTTCCTGACGCTGGCATTCAGTGGGACAGCTATGTGACCTTCAGTCACTTAACCTTTCTTATAATCTCATTTCCTCATGTATGAAGTGAGTGGAATGGGCTTGCCCTACCTAACAGGCTCAGGAAGACCAAGTGTGATAGAGCATCCTACGATATTATAAAGCCCTTGATAAACATGAGATATCATTCAGATACCATTTTAAATGCAAGACTTCCCATTAAGAGCTTCCAAAGTAGTAGGAGACCTGAGACACAAACACACGCAGAAACTGTTGAAGGTGGGGATAATCAACATTACCAGGGAGGGACAAAGTTGCATGGAGTTCAGAGGAGGGCGAACCCATTTGTTCTTTGGGCCCAAACGTGTTCATCTTCTTCATTGTATTTCCTATCTGGCCTGGGGCTTGTAAACAGCAGGACCTTAGCATAAAAACTGGGAAGTCACAAAAATCTCTTACCGCTAAAAAACAACAACAACAAAACTCTTACCCCTTTGTATGCTTAATGGAGAAAAAAGCCATGTCCGTCATCTCTCTCCCTCCCTCTGTCTGTCTGTCTGTCTATCTATCTATCTAACTGATGCAAGGACTAAGTAATCTCTTCAGAATCAGTCCTCTGCAATGAGACTTCAGAGTGTCTGTTTTCCAATGGATTTTACTACATCAGCCATATCTGAGAGCTGAAATTTGTGCATATATAACTGCTTTTTAAGGAATGATTGGCTGATTCTTTTATCATAATGCCTGCCGGTCTACATTATTATTACGATATGTAGAGTGCCCAGAGCAGCTTAGAGCAGCGGGAGAGAGAGAGTTCCAGGCCACCCAGCCTGCCCATGACAGAAGCACAGGGCTGCGTGCTCTGCCTCCATTCCTGGGCCCACGTAACTCATTCTTTCCTCTCTTGTTTTGTCAGTATTTTGGGGACTGGTTTGTTTTAGGTTCCTGAGTGGCTGTGGCTAGGGATGGACTCTGCATTCTGGCCTCAGACTATGGGAAGGCCTCATTCCCCTTGGCTCCTTGTCACAAACACGCCAAGCTCATGTCATGTGCGAGGTATATGCTAAATGTTTAGAGTTAACAAATTACAGGGAGAAGAAATGTTCATCTCCACATGGGCACGCACATCTTGGGGTTTTGGTGTGGCTCTGTGCTACCTGTTTCTGTCCTTCGTCTCCTAGACCTCATTCCTGCCCTTGGCACAGCTGGTTAGGGCCCTGCTCATTTCTCTCCATTGGCTTCCTTTGACCTTTCTATTTGTCTCCTCTTCTGTACCTCTGCCCACACCTATCCTGTCTCCTTTGCCTCACTTTGCCTAAGTGACCTTCAAGATTTTCTAGTATTCTGTTTGTCTCTTCCCCTTCTGTCAACTCAGTGTTTTAAGTTTACCATTTCTAGTCCCAAACTTTGTCCTCTCTCCCTCCCCCCTTGCTTGCAATGGCACCAGGCACCTAATCAACCTGGAGAAACCTCCAGGTCACTACCAACTTCTTCTCCCCACCATCCAGTTGGTTTTCAGTGAAAGGTTCTCCCCATCCATCCCTATCCCACAGCCCCCATCCCAGGCCTAGCCTATTCCAACATCTTGGCTACCTCTACCCATTTTATTTATTTATTTTTTCTAAAAGCCAAATCTGAACATGCCACACCCCTGGCAGTGGGTGTCTCTTTGGTTCTGAACTCTAACACAATAAAATTCAGACACAACCCTGCAATGGCAGACCTTGGCCTCCTCCTCCACTGTTGTCTGTTCCTCCCCACTACTTGCCAGACACACGAACTTCTCAGTATTTTTAGAGGATGCTTTTCTGCCTTTTCTACATACCATCTTTTCTCCCCCCAAATGTCCTTGTTTTCTCTAGCTGGCAAAGATCTCTTCTTCTTTCAAAACCACCTTGTAAAGTTTTCTGGGTTTTCTCATGTTGAAGTTCCTTTGTGTGTCAGCTGAGTGTTGTCCATGTCTCTATTACGACATCTAACCCCAAACTGGGGGTTTAAAAAAAAATAACTCTTTGCATTTGCAGAATAATTTATAGATGGCAAAACTTTTCCACAGACTTTCTCTCCATGGTGAGTTGGAAAAAGCAGAGATATGAAAGGGAGGTTGTGTTCAACAGCGCTTTGGTGTCTGTTCTATTTTGGTCATTTTTTGATCCCCGGGTACGGTTATCTACACCTTTAGCAACAAGGAAAGTGTGTCAAACGTCCTGCCACTTAGGAGGATAAGAGCCTGGGCACAACACTTGGTAAGGATGGCCAGCCAACCTGTTCTTGAAAGTGATAGTCTTGAATTAATGACAGAAAGACCCAGGGGAAATCTATAAGGAGTCTTAGAGCTAGGATTTTTTTTGTTAAGAACATTTTTTGTAAAACATTGAACTTCTAAGCATAAATTTAAGCCAAGAATGGCTTGACCTCCTTTCGGCTTCCTTTTTGTTTTAATCACAGAATTAGGTTTGCCTGGTTAATCAGTGCCCAAAGCAAAGATAACGTAGGGGCAGTTGGCACTAGATAATTCAGACACGAGTTCCAGTTTAAACCAGAAGAGAGGGATGGGGGAGACTCGGAAAGCAGGTACTGGCTACCTTAGTAAGCATATCGTCAATGAATTTTAGAGCTTGAAGGATCTAGCCTCTGATTACAGCTGAGGAAGGAGGCTGGGGGAAGTCAAGCACCTGGCAGGATTCTCAGCATTAATGGCTCTCAACCCTCTCCTACTCGGAACCCTTTCCCCACCTCATTAACATCTGCAAAGGTATGAAAATGGCCTGTGAGGGATAACAATGAGGGCACATGGAGATAGTTGCTCATGAAATCGAGACTTCATTTTGGGTCAATTAGGTAGATGATAACTTTAATAGAAGCCAAGAACTTTTTACTAGTTTATCTCCCTTGTGATCCTCACAAAAATCCTGTGAGATGATGTATTTGTTTCCTGTTGCTCTTGTAATAAATTACCACAAGCTTTGTGGCTCAAAACCACACAAATGTATAACCTTAAGAGTTCTGCAGGTCAGAATTCAGAAATTAGTTCCACAGTACTAAAGTGAAGAGGTCTGCATACCTGGTTCCTTCCTGAGGCCCTAAAGGGAGAATTCATTTCCTTGCCTTTTCCAGTTTGTAGGCGCTGCTTGTTTCCTTGGCTTGTGGTTCTTTCCTCCATCTTCAAAGCATGTCCTACAATCTCTTCTTTCCTTGCCACCTGACCCTCTCCTCTGCCTCTGATTCTTTTTCATCCCTCTTCCAGGGTCCTATGTGATTGTACTGGGCCCACCAGATAATCCAGCATGATCTCTTCATTATGAAATCCTTCATCAAATTTGCAAAGTCCCTTTTGTTATATAAGGTAAGATATTCACAGGTTCTGGCTAGTGGGACATGGACATATTTAGGAGGCCACTACTCAGCCTACCATGGAGAAGTTCTAGTCTACAACTAGGGAAACTGAAGCTCAGAGAGAGGTGAAGAAATTTTCATAGAGTTAAGTACTTACTGAGGAGGAGTCCTTCATTCTTACCACTATCTCTGGAACTGAGTTAGGAGAAATAAAAAATAAACGAAAAACTGATTTCAAAGTAAATAGGACATAGAATTATTATATTTTTAAGACAAAAAAAAAAAAAAACCACCAAACCTGCGGTCTGAATTATAAAATATAAGAAAAACAAAGATTCTGTAAATTCTTTTTTTTTTTTTTTTTTGAAGGGTAGCATTCTTTAACAGCACTAGGTAATTCTTGGACTATAATAGGCCATCATCCAGAGTTAGTCATCTTGCTAGCTGCTGTGAGCCGTATTTTAATTTTCAAAGCTTAAATCAGGTTCAATACATTTCTATCCATTGGTAGTGGGTGGCCACCCAAGTGCAGAATAAAGCTAAAATTTTTAAAACTTGACAGCATTTCTTTTTAATTTTTGAAGTCAGCTATCATATTTCTCCTAATCTCTCTCTTCTCTCAGATGAGTATCTCAAATTCAGATTTAGGTAGACATTCATATGAGGTGGATTTTTGACATCTCAGTGTCTACACTGACTTCCCCTAGAAACTCTCTAGTATTTACTTCTCATAAAATATGGTTCTAAGGATTGATCGTGATACTACGGCCATAGCTCAATAGTCTTGAATGCAGTTGAATGTTCCCCTTCCTATATTGGGAAGTATACCTCTGTAATCTCACATTATTAACAGAATTAATGGAAAGTTGGACAGACCAGCCCATTTCCAGAAAGACAATAATTATAAGCATGACTGATAACCTACTTGAAGTCCAGAGAGAAAGAGGCAAAATATTTCTTTACATCTTGATCATCTGTCAATGCTACATAATCAGCTTTGATGAGGTTAGGAAGACCTGCCTTCCTTGGCTGGTCTCACTCTCTCTCTCCTTGATGTATTTTATTTACAAATATATTTATATATTATAACATATATATAGACTATGAAACTTAATAATGAAATAAACCTCTCATGAAATCAATGCCCAGCTGAGAAAGTAGGATATAACAATATGGTTGATATTGAACTTCAAGCGTTCCTATCTCCTGCCTCCCTCCACTTAGGTGCACTGTTTTTAATTTTGTATTTATCAGTAAAGGCTTCTTTTTTTTTATTACATGTGTGTATATCTCCCAGATAATATGTATTTTAAAATTTTACTTAAATGTGGACTTTATTAAAATAGTTGCATGACATATATACTTTTCCTGCAACTTGCTTTTTCATTCCTAATTATATTTCTAAGATTTACCCATCCAGAATATAAAGCTAGTATTTGTTCCTTTACCCTGTTGTATGATACTGTGTTGTGTGAACATACCACTTTATTTATTAGCTTGTCTATGGATAGACTTTAAGGCTATTTCCTGTTTAAGAGTTTATTTCCGGTATTTTGCTATTACAAACAATGTTATTATGAATTTTCTTGCACATTGCCTTCTGGTACATGTAAGAGCGTCTCTAAGAATGGAATTCCTGGGTCAGAAAATAAATGCATTCTTTGCTAGGTGATTCAAAATTATTTCCCAAAGTGGTTGAAAGCTTCAAAGCTCCCTTCTGCAGTATGAGTTCTTGTTGCTCCATATCCTTAACAACATTTGGTAATGTCAGGCTCTTAAATTTCACACATGTAAAATGTATCTCTTTGTAGTCTGAAAAGGCATTGCCTTGATTTCTAATGAAGTCGAACGTCTTTTCCTATGTTTATTTATTGTTGGTGCTTCCTTTTGGGTGAAATACTGTTCATATCTCCCCCCATTCTCTCTTAATTCATAGTAGTTAATAGGTGTGTGTGTTTGTGTAGAGAGAGAGGGAGAGGAAACACTAATCCTTTGTATTGGTTTTAGATGTTTCAAAGGGCTTCTTCCAGTTTGTAGCTTGCCATTTCACTTTGTAGTATCTTTTAATGAACAGAAGTTCTTTTTTTTTTTTTTTAAGATTTTATTTTTAAAGTAATCTTTACACTCAACTCAGGGGTCAAAGTCACAACCCCAAGATCAAGAGTTGCATGCTCCTCCGACTGATCCAGCAAGGTGCCCCTGAACAGACATTCTTAATTTTAATATAGTCAAATGTATCAATCTCTTGTTTTATGACTAATTTTAAAATTGCACCTTAAAAATCTTTCCCTCCCTATTCTACACTTTTTCCTACTAGTTTTAAAATTTTGTCTTTATATTTAAATCTGCATTTCCTCTGGAATGGATTTTTATGTTCCACAGCATGAGATCAGGATCCAGTTTCATTTTTCTCACAGGAAAAACATTTGTACTAGCATAATTTGTTGAGTTGTCCATGGTTTCCCCTTTGATCTCCAATGCCAATGCTTTCATAAATTAAAATTTTCATTTACATGAGACTGCTTTTGGTCTTTCTGTCTATTTCATTGTGCAACTTCTCTGTTTCTGTGTCAATTACCCATGTTTGCTTTCCTTTCCTTCTTTCATTTTCCATTCTTCTGCCTTCCTCTAAGGATCCTGGATCTTTCCTTCCATAGTTCGCTTATGTCCAAGGTCAGCCAGTTTCATAGGAACATCCGGATAGACTCCATAGTGGATCAAAAACAAAATAAACAGGGCTGTTTCTTGTTGGTGGTGATTTCCTCTCATAGCACATGCCAGTATATTAGGAAGTCCCCATCCCCACCCCCACCAGGAAGACCATGGGAATGAAGGGGACAAAGAATATGTTCAGTTATTCCTTCTCTGTGATCTCACTTCAGATTTTGTTTTTGTTTTTGTTTTAGTATTTGCCACCATATCACTCTTGTCTGTTATATTTTGATTTTTCTTCTAAACTACTGTCATTCATGTCCCTCAACCCTGCACCCTGCACTTCCTAATTGTTTTTATATTAAATGTATACTTTATATTTTGTGCTCTAGATGTTATCTGATTCATTTTGATCCATTTGTTCAGTTTAGTTTTGAAACATGGTTATATTAGCTCAACTGTCCATAACCACTTAACTGTGATGATAATCCTCTCTAACTTCATGCAAAATCAATTGACGGGAGAGAGCTCACTAGCATAATTCTGTGTATCATCTCCTCAATTGGCATTTATTAATTAATTAACAATTGTTCAACTCATCTATTCTTTTTTGTGTGTGATTTATGTCATATTCTACCACTTTACCCCACAATATCTTGCAAGACTTTGTCAAGCTTCTTATTCAAATAGGCATATTATGATGTACCTTGATATATAAGTATATATAATATAAATTAGCATATCATGTATGTTGTAGCATATCTGAAGTATCACATATCATGTGTTTGTTTATGTCTCCTCCTCAATCCCATGCTACTCTTTCGATGAAGTTACAAAAGCAACAAGGAGAAGGATTGTTTTCCTTCCTCTTTGTTATATGCTAACATTGCACCATTTGATTCAAACCATGAGTCGAGCCCTTCCTTATTCTTCTTGCCTTGAATGCAACTGAAAGTGCATTTTTACATATTGAGCATTTTCTCTGCAAGCTTCATCTCATCCTTGACTTTAGCTTTGTTGATGTTATTTTGACATCTGATCATGTTGCTCTCAACCAAATTGGGCTAGGAAAAGTAAAAGAAAGCTTGTCAAGACCTAGCGAAGCTAACCTTAAACAAACACCAGTATTGCTGGTGACACTGGAAGTTACTCCTACTGAGCATTTGTTCCCAAAGCCTAGGAGATGAGTTTGGTCACTTGAGCTAGAGACACATGTGAACTCTGTATGTGATGCTGTTACCGTCCGACAAAGAGCATTCTTTACAATGTCTAAAGGATGGTTTTGGAAATAACATTTGTGCCTGAGAATAGCAATACTGTCCATTGTTAATCTTTTATGCCTAGCCCAATGCCAAGCACATAGTTCTCAATAAAAATTTGTTTATCGACAGAATGAGAACAATATACATTGGGGGAGAGAAAAAGAAAAGATTATTATCTTCCAGGCACCTGAGGAACTTAAGTTGAGAATATGGATTTAATTTTTCATATTGTCTTTGGGCTGATTTGACATTTTTCACTTTAAGATTCTGAACACTTTGATCTACAGAGAAATATTAGTGAAAATATGGTATATACTTCTTGGAAAATGCACTGCTTCAACAGATTAAAGACATATAAGCTAGAGCAAGTATGAAAATGTTCCCTGTTTGAACTGAAGGAATGGAAGCAAAAGAAGGAATTAATGGAAATTTTCAAATCTTTGTCTTTTTTTGATATTCTTGATGAAAGGAGTGTCAACAAGGAAGAAGACCTACCAAGTCTTTTTGGTTAGAGATATTGTAATACTAATGATGTAACTTCAAACATTTTGGAAAGGCAGTTAGTGTTTTCTCTTGAATATGAGTCATTAAGATTGTTTTAGTATTCTAAATTAACACTCTAAGTTTACAGAAAGGTTAAAATTAGATGTTTGTGTTTGCACGCATGCACGCGCATGCACGTGTGTGTAGATAGATGGAGAGAGAGAGAAAGAACTCTTTTTCCCTAGGGCTTAATGATTCAATATGTGATGTAGCACAGGGCTTTGCAAAAATTAACTTGGACAACTCCTGGTGTTGTATGTATTAATCTCTGACTTTGTTTACATTGTTTTGGAGCTAGGCACGGCAAAAGCAATCAATTTATAATCAATTAATAATCAATTCCTTATTTATTTGTGTTGATTCTATATCTCACTATTCACACTTGCTAAACATTCATTCAAACTGAGACCCTTTTTGGTTATAAAATGTGTGCAATGATATGAGCTATGTTAACTGGTTACTAGCTGGGAAGGTTTTCCTCAGTCACAGATCTGACTTCAGTGCAGGGTTTTCTATTTTTAATCACAGAACTTAGGAGTTTAATTCAGTTAAAAAGGGAGGAAGTTGTCAAGGGAGGGTTGCTAAAAGTTCATGCTAAATTTGCTTAGATCCAGATTGTGTTCATTAATATTTATATATCTATGGTTGGGAAGGGGCGATTATGCTTCTTTAAAAACACTGGGTATTCATTTTCCATGTATCGCATAGCCTTCTGATTAGGGAAGGTGGGTTTTCATTGTACGATCAATGGAGATACAGATGGAAACCATCTGGCGCCTCATCCCCTTTTTGTCAAAAACCTTGTCTTGTCTTTCACATGTCAATGATGAATGGAAAGATTTCAATCTCTAGCTGAACAATGCAGTTTAAATCCCTCAGCTCGCCAAGGGGTTTTTGGCAAGCATCGATGGGCTTAATATTTTAAAGAAACCAGCAATCATTTTAATTCATTAGTTGAGGCCTGTTGTTCTAGGCAGTGTTTTTGATTTGTATTTTGGGCATTGGCTTTGTTTCTGATTCACAAGCGTATTCCATATGGGTATATTTTCTTTTATACAGTGTAAATCATAGGGACAAAAGTGGGAGTTGTATCTGATAAGATGACCAAAATGCTGAGAGTTTCCTTTAATCGTTTTCTGTATTAATTATGACTCATTTTAAGAGTTCAGACCAAAAATTTTCTTGTTAACTGGTACAGAGCTTATACCAGAACACAGAATTGAGTTTAGCCAACTATAGATGGTGAACTTGAAAACCAGTGCAGGGCTCTGTTTTATGTGAGGAAAGCTGGCACAGACCTGTCTTAGAGCATCTTGGGTATGGAACTTTTATTGTCTGTCTGCTGGAGGTGAGTTCCTGGGTGGAATCAAAGCTTTAGACCCACTGGTTAGCTTTGACAGTCGTACTCCAGCTAACAAAAAACAGATTGGTTTTTCTGTACTCCACATTGAGTAGAAAGAAGTGAATCACCAAAAAGCAAGTTGATGCCAGATCCTTATTCAGAAATTCATTTCTGAGTACATCCTGGGGTTGGTAGAGATGCAGCCCAACTCTATACCTGCCCAAACCTTGGTGGCCTCCATGGAGGGTGTAGGTCCCACCACTGACTTTTGCATGGGGCTCTAGTTAAGAGAGCACATAATACGCATGTTACTATATCTAATTATAATGATTATGGTGTTAATACATAGTGCCTATACCTGCCAGGCACTGTTTTAAATGTGCTGCATATCTTTACTCATTTAATCCTTACAACCACTCTAATAGGTAAATTCTGTTATTATCCTCATTATACAAGGAAACTGAAGCCTGGAGAGATTAAGAACTTGCTCAAGTCTCATAGCTATTAAATGGAAGGGATTCAAATCCAAATAGTTAGTCTCTGAAATCTGTGTGCTATACCATTGTGTGTATTATTTCTCACAGTAATCTCTTGAGGAAGAGGTCATCTGTGTTTTGTATGTTATAAGGATGTGGAAACAAAGGTGCTCACTCCAGGTCAAACAACTTGTAGCCTGTGAAGCCAGGACCCAGACTTTCTGAATCCCATTCTCTTTACACAATGCAAAATTCAGAACAAATGCCCTGAGACACCAAAAAATCCTCAATCATTAGAAGACTAAATTTTGTTCAGGATAGTGCAGTCATTGGAAAGGGAATTATACTGATTCTTTAGAGATTTTCAATACTGCCACACAACCAAATTATTTATAGTCTATTTTTTTATTAATGAGAAATACAATTAACTCATTCTGATGCTACTCAACTGAGTCCTTGCTATACATAGAGCATATATATATATATATGTATGTATATGTATATATATATAGAGAGAGAGAGGCATTACTGTACGTATATAGTATGTATTATATATATATGTATATATTACTATACATATATATATTTGCCTCTAAATGTTGGTGAAAGTAATACTTAATATACAAAGAACTTTTACATTTTGATAGGAAAAAATCTGAATACTCACATTTTTAAAAAATGGACAAAGAATGAGAGTAAATACAATGGACTATAATTTTTTTTTATGCCAAAAGATGTAACCTCATTAAAGAAGAATGATATGAACTCGTCCTGGTCCTCAAGGGACAAAGATTAAATTAAATGTTAATATATAACATTACCATATGTTGAAAGGGAATTAGCGCTCTCTTCTATTAAGGATGTAGGTTTTGGTTTTTTGGGTTTTTTTTTTTTTTAGGATTTGTTTATTTATTTGAGAGAGAGAGAGAGAAAATGAGTAGGAGAAGGGGCAAAGGGAGAGGGAGAGAGAGGATCTCAGGCTGACACTATGCTGAGTGTGGAGTCCAATGCAGGGCATGACCTCATCACTCTGAGATCACGACCTGAGCCAAAATCAAGAGTCTGACACTTAAAAGACTGTGCCACCCAGGTGCCCCAAGGGTGTAGGTTTTTAAAAGAACAATTTGTCAACGTGTATCAAAACCCTTAATGTTTATACTTTGATCTGTCAATACTACATCTAGGAACTGATCCCAAGAATGCCATCATGGGTATGTGAACAAAGGTTTGTTTTTTTTTTAATAGTCGATAAAAACATTATTTATAAAAACAAAAATCTGTAACAACAGGTTTGATTAAATACAGGCATATTCATATGATGGAATACAAGGCAACTCTGAAAATATGATGTCTGAAATATTTAATAGAATATTAAGATGTAAAAGATGTGGTAGGTGAAAAAGACACTTAGAAAAAGTGAATTTATATCACAATATTAATGATTTTATTTGAAAGTAGTAGTGTAGTTTGTTGTTTTTTGCTTTTTAGTTTTTACTTAAATTCCAATTAGTTAACATGCAGTGTAATATTAGTTTCAGGGGTAACTAGTGTAGTTATTTTTGTTCTTTCTGCTTTTCCTTTCTAGTCTAATAAACATGGATTACAGACTCAGGAATAAAACAATACATTTTAATATTTTGAGTTTTACTACTACACTTTACAATCTTGTAAAAAACAGAACAAAACAGAAAAGCCACCAAGATACTCTGACAAATGGAAGAGGAATTCGATTTGTAACAACTAGATATTGAAGACAATGAAGGGACACAGAGTCATCAGCCCTTTTAATTCTTGTACAGTGGTTCTCAAACAGTAGCCTGTGGCAAAATCTTTTGGAGGCTGGTCCCCACCCCTATACTTTCTGATTCAGTAGGTATGGATGAGGCTTGAGAATTTTCATTTCCTGGAAGTATCCTAGATATTGCTGATGCCGCTTATTAAGCGACCCCACTTTGAGAACCACTGACGTAGAGTGTTAGGTTGAAGATTATAAAACTAATAGTGGTTGGAGTTCAAACCCAAGGTTTATTCCAAAGCTTAAACTGTTTTAACCGTGTTTTCAATCTTAGATGAACATTAAAATCATCTAGAGAACATTAAAAATAAATCCTCTTGCCTGGTGCCTACCCTGAAACGGTTGAGTAAAACTTCTAGGGGTTAGATGGAAGGCTTCTAAGTTCTTCTGGTGGTCGCCAAGGGTTGAGAACCACTGCCCACCACCACTTTCAAGCCACCATCTTGATACTATATTAATTTCAGAATTTAAAAAGCTGAAGCCTTGTGTCTTAAATTAACTGAATTATAAATACTTTGAAGATCCTTAGTAACAAAGCAGGCAGTTTTAGTAAAATGATTCTCCATTTACATGTTTAGAATATCCCTGGAAAGCACTTTTATAAAATTTCTTTATCTAAATATTTTGTCTTCTGCTGGATTGGAACAGAGAATTTTCCTTTGAGAACTTTTTGTTATGAACTAAATAAAGGCTTTCTTTGAGTAGGTCATATATACCTGGGTATTCATTTTTTCTTTTAGGATGGAATAAGATTCAATAAACAGCTTGCCATAACAAGCATTAATTAACATAAAATTACCCATAATCATGCCTGGTGCCCTATACTAGATATAAGATACAGATGGTTCTATAAACACTGTGAGCTCCTTGGAATTGCTTCCAAGCTCCTTGGAGTTGCTAGTATTTCATATCCATCTTACATACAAAGCAATAGTCTGACACATAAATGAACATTGATATTTATGTCACATAAAGTTCAGGAATGGATGCTGAAACACATTGAGTAAATTGCAGCTTCTGAACAAGTTGTGTTCCAAATGTGCATTGAAGATTACTTCCAGGGAATGAGGGATTTATTTTGCTATGGAAATAATGGTTGTTAGGTCTCCCTTTTCAAAAATCCCAAAACTAATCCCAGTAGGAGCCAGGCAAAAGTGGTAGCAAAGTAGTTTTCTCTCACCAATCCTTTCTTTCCCTCATAAATGTTCTCTTTTCTGCCACACATCACCCTTCTCCAGCTGTTTCAGCCACTTATTGTTGTAGGACAAACTCCCCATATCTCAGTGTCTTCGAATAACAGTGATTTATTCTTTGTCACAATTCTATGGGTCAGGGCTTCAGAGAGAGTTGAATGGGCAGTTCCTTTGCTTCCTTTGACATTGGTTGGAGGGTTGAACATTCAGCCTGATTCACTGTGATTGGGCTGGGCTAGAAACTCCAAGAAGGTTTTATTCAGTAACCAGGTGACCTGGTGCTTCTCGTGTGACTTCTACTCATATCTTGTTTGTGCTCTCTCACAGTGTGGTGGTTTGTGGGTAGTTAGGCTTCTCACATGGAAGTTGGTTTCCAAGAGGGAAAAAAAAAAAGCCTACAATCCTCTTAAGTCTGGGGCTAGGAGGTCCCAGGAGCCAACACACCACTTCTTCTACATTACAAATTACAAAGCTACCCCAAATTTAAAAGGGAGGGGAAGTGGACCCTACCTGTTCAAAGGGTGGAGGTGGGCATGTGAATATGGGGAAGGACAGGAACGATGGTAGCCATCTCAGAGACCATTCCTTCTCCATTGGATCCTGGAGGAGTTTGAGAGGTGAGGCCCTAACTCTTCAAAGTAGAACCCACCATGGGACATGACCCACCACGGTCATGTCCCAAAAGTAAGTTCAGTGGAGGCCAAAGAGGTAAAAAATTCTTCAGCAGCAGCTAAAAGGACGGTGAATTCATGTGCATCCCTCTTTTAGCTCCCATTTTGTCATAAAAAAGTCAAAAATACAAGTTTGCATCTGGGGAGGAAATTGAGGAGAGTGGCTGTATCAGGATTAGTTTCAGCTGCAAGTATCAGAAACCCAAAATAACAGTGCAGTAAAAAGAAGTTTGTTTCTTGCATAAAGTTTGAAGGCAAGCAGTGTAGGGCTGGTACGTGTTCTTTCAGCTCACTGTTCCACCTCCAAAACAGGACTGGAAAGTGATGGTTCTTCCAGAATCACTGTACAGATAAAATATATATCCCATCCCAAGTTCAAATTATCTCAATTTTTCACTCATGAGTCTTCTGACAATTATCCATCCATGCCACCAAGTTCCTAAATGTCAACTTTTTATGAAAATTTTGATAGCAGTCTTTGTGATTATAAATCACGGGGAGATTTTCAAGCTTCAAAAATTGACCAAGGTCCCCAAGTTTACTTAAATGTGAAATGAGTTATTTACTACCTTGTTCCGTTTCTTCCTTTTGCAAAACCCACATGAAATTACTATTATGGGGTGACTGGGTGGCTCAGTTGGTTAGGCGTTGGCCTTTGGCTCAGATCATAATTAGAGTCCCAGGATCGAGCCCTGTGTCAGTCTCCTGGTTCAGCAAGGAGTCTGCTTCTCCCTCTGCCCCTCACCCTGCTCATTTCTCTCTCACACTCTCAAATAAATCAATAAAATCTTTTAAAAAAATTACTGTTATAATCATTGTCAGTTGAAGTAATAAAACAATTATGCTCAGAAATAGAAGAGACAGACCCACAGATGCTACCCTAACAATATTTTTATATATGGGTGTAGAAGGAGCACTGGATTAGGAGTCTTCAGATAATTCAAGAAGCATGAATCTTTAGGAAAATCACTAAATATCTTGCAAGCTTATTTACAAAAACCTGCAGAATGTTGATGGTAATATGTGGGCGGTGTGTAGGGAAGGAGACATCAAATGGGATAATAGTGTAAAAGTAATGGAGAACAAAGCAATTCTACAAACTTTAGGTATTTTACTTTCATAAATTTTATTAAGAGTCTCATCATCATTTTTTGTTATAATTCACTGTGCTTCCTTCTGAATTGTCCATTAAAATCATTGCAGATTCTGCTCATTTTGCAAGAGAGCAGACTACTTTATTTTAACAGGTATAAAGCAAAAAAGGAGAGGGACAACTAAAGCTTGCTAAGTACCTCTTACATGCCAGGCATATATATCCGTGTCATTTTTATACCCATTAATTAATTTCTTCTCCAGAATAACTCTAGGAGGTAAATAGGTTCGTTATTTTATAGATAAGGAAACAGATTCTCAGAGAGGTTAAGTCGTTTTCATAAGGTCACACAGATGGGTAGAGGTGGAGCTGGAATTCAAACCCAGATGGGTATGACTTCAGTGTTCTTATTCTTTTAACCCCTCTTGGCTGCTCCATGGTTGAGATTAAAAAAACAAAACAAAACCTACTCTTCATGGGTATGTTATTGTGAGATGATTTTACACCTCTGCAGAATATAGACTAAACTGTGATTAAAGGTGTGTAGTTTATAATAAGACAGAGTCGCCACCTGCAAAACATATTAACTTACCCCTGGTTGAGCCTGGACTAATGAAAGTTTCTCAAAGATAGAAACTCTGATATGTTAATATGATCAAGAGTGATATCAGAATTACTGAACGAAGACCAGACTATGCAGTGCTATTTTAATAAGCCAATTGCATCAAGGTTCTTAAATTTATGAATAGCGATAAGCTAAGAGTCCAGGGACCTGAAGTCTACTTTTGACTTTAAATAACATTGGGTAAGTCATTTGACTTCTCTGAGTGTCAACTATTAATTGAAAAAGGATGATCAGTTTTGGTAAAAAGGTTCAATGCAACTAGAACCTTAAGTAAGAAGCCCTATTGGCTTCCCATGTAGAAAGAGGACATTAAGTGAGAGGAAGGAAAGAAAAGAGAAAAAAGGAAGAACTTTCTATCCCAGTACACTGAAGTTTCCTTGAGTGGGCTGGCTTCCTCACACTGTCTGTGGGCCCTTGGCTTTGTCTGCCAGGAGCCAGGGTTGCTTGCCTGCAATAGTAGTGAGCATGCCAGCAAGTCAAGAGAGAGGTGGTACAGGGCACTTGCTGAGGAGGGAGAAGAGTGGAGCTCAAAATTCACTAGTATTTCTCAATCATGATTTAACTCTTTTGCTTTCTTTCTGTTTCAATGCCCTTAGGGCCAGGACCTGATGATCATGTCCTAGCTATTGCTCTAGAATTGATTGGGAGTGTTTTCACAGTCATGAGTCCAGGCTCAGCCAACCAGAATGCGTGATTGATAAATAATGTCTATCATGGGCAGTGGTTGTATGGAGGATGATAGATGTGGCTCATATCCCATCTATTAGATATTTGCCATCCCTAGTTCAGTGTAGGCTTTGTAGAAATATGGAAATAAGTGACTGAATAGCCATTTCTGTCAGTGTTAATTTTGTTTTCACTATGAGAAAAGTGTAGTCCCAGAAGTTGGCTAAGAGGATTATAGAAAATTTAGGGCATTGTCTTATATAAGTGAAAAATGTGGATTTTCTCTTGATCTTTCAGAATATGGATCACAAAACACTTGCATCAGAATCACCTATCTAGTTTGTTTAAAGTACAGTTTTCTGGGCTGCATTCAAAACTAACTTCATCAAAATCTTTGGATGGATTAAACCCAGAAATCTGCATTTCAGGGGCCTCATTGATTGGGGTGTGTGTGTGTGTGTGTGTGTGTATGTGTGTGTTTTGAAGTTGGCAGAATCATTGCTTGATAAGATTGGATATGAAAAATTACATTTTTAAAACTGGCAATATTTTCATTTAGCATATCATAATCTCAACTAAGAAGTCACTTTGCAAATGGTGCTAGAATTCAGTAGTGGGTTATAAATATACAGCTTGATTAAGCAAATTCTTCAGTAATAGTTGTGGGGATCTAAATAAAACTAAAGGACAAATAAAAAGTCTTTTTTTTTTAAGTCTCAGAGTTGTAGCTTACTTAAGCCAATAATGTTGGATGAGGTCACAGAAATATGTCTTTTTTTAAAATTCCCATGTCTCTGATGTGTGTGTGTGTGTGTGTGTGTGTGTGTATGTGTGTGTGTGCATACACATCAATATGCAAACCATGGAGGGAGAATAGGATTGTAGAAGACTACAACAAAGATTGAAGGGTGGAATCTATTTTATGAATGGCCAACTTCTGGGGCACCTGGGTGGCTCATTCGTTTCAGTGTCTTCCTTCGGCTTAGGTCATGGTCCCAGAGTCCTGGGATCAAGGCCTGAGTTGGGCTCCCTGTTCAGTGGGGAGCCTGATTTGCTTCTTCCTCTCCCTCTGTCCCTCTCCTTTGCTTCCCTGCCCTGCTTGTGCTTTCTCTCTCTCTCTCTCTCTCTCTCTCAAATAAATAAAATCTTCAAAAAAGAAAAGAATGGCCAACTTCTAAGAGATAATTAAACAATAGCAAATCGACATGAGTGAGAACAGGGAAAAGGGAAGGTATTGGACAAATACTCAGAAGGCCATTAGAGAAAGTATTCCAATTTGACCAGGCAGTCACATAACAGCAGGACAGTATTTCTGAAAGGATATGGACTTGGGCCAAGCAACTTCAGTTTGAGTCTGACTCTACCACTTATCTAGTCCTGTGATTCTGGGTAACTTACTTAATTCCTCTAGATTCCTGTTTCCTCATTTGTGAGACTGGATAATGATAGAATCAACACAACCAGGGGCACAGGTAGGTGGTGGTAAGAGTTAACAAGGACAACAAATATGAGGTACTGGCATGTAATAAGCATTCAATGGCATCCATTGGAGAGCAGCCAAGGCTAAAAATGACTTTCTCCTTTGATGAGCAGATAATCAATATTGTCATTTTAATGTGGAATCATTTTCCTGTGAGGGCATGTGTTAATTTCACTGACTTAGTTGCTCATACATAAAGAAAGTCTTATCAGAAAAACAAAAGGGTTCTACAAATAGCATCATTAGCCTCCAGAATTAGCTTGAAGTCCCAACATTCTTCTCAAGGAGGGTGCCGTTTTGTCGTTGTTGTTGTTGTTGTTGTTTTTTCCCTAAAGTTAGACAATCCCCAAGTGTACCTTAATTAATTAATTTATTCAACAAAAATACTTTAAACTTGAGACTAATCTTATGAATCAGTCTATGGCCTTGCCCTATGGTTGTTCACAAGCTTGTGGAGCTGATCTAGATGCCGCAAAAATACAATGTGCCAACTCTAGAAAGGGGGTTAGGGAACTTTACTGATGAGAGGACATATGAGTTTGGTTTTGAAGAATGAATATAAGTTTTCCAGATAGGTTCCAAGTAGGGGAGACATTCCAGGAAAAGCATAAAGTGCTTTCACCTAGGTAGACTCTAAGCAACAGATGGTCGAGTAAGAGCAAGTAGGCAAACTTCCATTTCCACTGTTCATCCATTTATGTGGACAATGGGCAATTCAGTCCTTGGTGAGTTTACCGGCCAGCACTTAAGGATTTTTAGTTTAATTATGGCAGACTAATGGAAAGGATGGGAGAAATCTTTGCTTCAGAGAGGAAATGGCTGAATTCCTGGTGACACACTTTGTAAACTGAACCCAACATAGGAAACCTTCCTTAATGGGAAATCTTCCCATAAGCTCCTCATCTTCCACCATCTTTTAAAATCAAGTTAAAAAACTCAAGTCCTTTCCTGATGTTCCAAAATTAGAGGCCAGACCAGGATAATGTATCATGACATTGACATTCTGTCCTTTCTTAATTATTTTACATAACCAATGTATTCTTCAAGCCTACTTGCATAAACACACAATGATACATATTTAATGAATTCATTCTTAAACAGCTACAAAAAATGTACTTTATTAATATGCCACTTCAATTTTGGGGAACATCCAATCAGATATGTGTGTGTGTTTGGCTTACAAAATGAATCAATGAAGGATAAATATGCATAAGGAAAAGCAGATTTTAGAAGTGCCCTTTGAGTTCATGAAACTACTTTTTCTTTCTGAGACAAACGGAATTTCTTATTTAAAAATTTCTTTTAAACAATTTCTTATTTAAAAAATTTCTTATTTAAAAGGAATTGTTGGTTAAATTGGGCCTCCATTCAAAAACATTAAATTCAGAGCAAAGTAGCGTGCAATGTGAACTTCTCTATAGAAATAAACTCTGTGTAGCCCACTGAGTCTCAAAATTCATTCCTCTACCCAATTCCATTGGGAGGCTTATTAGAATGCAGATTCCTGGGTTCACCTAAAAAGATTGATTCAGTAGCTCTGGAGTGGGGCCCAGGAATCTGCATTTTAAACAACCCAATGACTGATACCAAGTGGTGTCAGTATCAGAATTTGAAAAACTCTACTTTATCCCTTCATGCCTGGATGGTTCCCCTGTGGTCAGATGAAGTTAATAGCTTGTAGGTTGATAGGTTAGTGGGTTGTAGAATTAGAGCAAAGCATCAGGCTGTTGTGAAGGGGGAGTCCTGTGAGGCTAAAGAAGCACCCATTAAACACCTGGGTTAGTATTTGATAAACAGAACACTATACATTGGACAGCCCCAAGTAAAGCTAACAATTCTTGTTCTTGTTCTCCTACTGTTAATCCTTTTCACTGTTCATTAGTACTTCCTCCTACACCTAAGTACAGCTCACAAAAGGCAGCTTCCAGTGAAATGTGGGAGACTCCGAGGCCTTAAAGGCTTCATCTCATCAGCAGTCCATTTACATGTGTTAACTCTGGGAAAGCTTCGTTGGCTACTTCATCTACTTTCTGTGACAGCCAGTAGTGGACTCTGACCTCTCAGGGTTTGGGTTTCTCTTCTCTTCCAAACATGTAACCTTGTCTTCTTTGATGTAGCTACTCTTTGCAGATCCTAAAATCTATCTGAAAGCACTTGGGAAAAAATATGAAAAATATGTTCATATAATGCAGTATCATTAATGTGTTTTTATGCACCTTAAGATAATTGACCTGGAATTTTACAATTGTGTGCTTGAATACCCAGTACAATTACAATATCTAACAAATTTTCTGAAACAATTTTGATTTCAAATATTCCATTCCATGACCATTATGAATACATATTTATACTTGTTGGAACATGATTCCAGATTATTGATTCAGAAACTGAAGTCATTAGGTATCGTCTTACTACTAAGTTAGGTAGGAGCATATTAAAAATCCATCTGGCCATTTGGCATCTCTCTAGCAAAGGCACAAGATACTTGAAAAAAATGTTTGAATTTTATAATTCTACTCCCATTGTTCTGGACTTCTGGAGTCCCTTAATTTGAAACAAATACTTCAATGGTATAATATTTTGTGGTATGAGACTTAATATACTTCATACCTTGTAGTTTAGATTTCTTGGACTGACCTTTTTTTTCTCTTTCACTTACATATTTCATTTGATTCCTTAAAAATTTGCCCCAGTAATGGAACCAGTAGCAAAATAGCTTCTGCAATACTAGGAACCAGGCCTTTTCCTCTGAGAGACAAATATTTATCTGAAATTAGGCAGAAACAGTTAACTTGGTTGAAAAGCACTAAGTGAACTTAAGAGTCAGTCCTTCAGAATCAAAATCTCATTCCTTATGAGACTTTTGCCTGACAAGAACTGTGAGGATCTGAGATTTTTTTCCCCTACTGCAGGCTCAAAGCCAGTCACAGTGAATGAATGAGGACAGAAAACATGACACTCTTGGGTCAGAGATAAAGGAGAGTTTGTTATTCACCACACTAGCAGTAGCCAGAATATCAACATTTTTTGGTTCTGTTCCCTGAGTCGCAATTCCCACAAGGTGATGTAGAGGTCTGGGTGACCTGAGTTGCCTTACTAGAAGGAATCCCAAGTTTAGGGAACCCAAGTATATTCTAATGGGCTGTAAGCATGCTTGGCCTCTGATGTGACAAGAGATTATCTCTACCCTCCAAGTCTATTCATTATGCTAACATCCTTGAGAAGCTAATCTGGAACAAAGGCAGTCAGTGTCTGTGCTTGCAAGATATGCAGAAATGTGAAAGACTTATGGAGAATTTTCCTTCAGCAATACCATAGAAAATACTTTACTCTTGAGCACATTTATTCAAGCCTTTTGAAGGATGGGTTTCTCCATAGGCCACTTCATTTTATACATGCTTGTTGGCTAACACAACTATGGAGCAAATCACTCTTTCTACCAAAATGGATGCCATTTATAAATATCACTGATGATATAATACTCATGGAAATATTTGTTTTTATTTACTTATTTTCCTTCTACTATAATGCCTCCATGTCCAGAATACAGTTGAAGGGCTGACTGTTCCATATTTGCCCCCAACTAATAACTTAGCATCAGAGATTATATGGCTGTGACATGAGTAGGTATTCTTGAAGATAGTATTCAGAACTGAATTCTATAGGAACACTGACATACCCTGAAGCAACATTTTTTGTGTATTTGTTTGTCTCTTAACATCATGTAATGTAGCTTTGTCTACATGGTCAAGAAAAAGCTTTTGTTTATTTTATTTTTTTCTGAGTTATTTGGTCTGAGTTATCACAAGATTGTTCAAGTCTATTTTCCCTTGTTTGTGTTGTAAAGCTTCTAAGATATAGATACATTCTGTTCATTTAGCATGCCTAGAGACATAGAAGAAGAAGATGAAGAAGAAGAAGAAGAAGAAGAGGAGGAGGAGCAAATAAATTCTCACCATTAACTTTAGTCTTCCTGTTAGATTGACTCACTTAAAGTAAACTTGACATACTTACACTGGGAGTCATTACTTACTGTCTCTTGAATCAAGATAAAGGATTTGCAGGCATCGGTCCACTTTGTTTCTGGAAACATTGGTTTTCTCTTAATAAAGATGCATTTTCATGGTTGCTTCATTTATGCAGTATCTTCCTTGAATTTCCTTTTAGCACCAATGCCATTGCTATCAAGGTAGAGCTGGAGTTCAATATTTTCATTTGCTAATACAAGTGCATTACTACTGCCGACCACTTGAGATGTATCTTAAAATGCAAATACACCATAGGGGTCCAAAGCAAATATGAAACAGAGATTTAAAAAAATAGCTGGTAATGTGTTTTTTTTGTCCTTGGACAGAGATGGCTCCAAACATCTCTTTCCATGCTCTTTTTTCCCTGTGTACTCTGCTAAGTGAATGTGCATAATCAATTCAAAAGTGACCAAAACTAAAACTACCCATTCTTTGGGGTTTCCTATTGATTACTGTCTGAAATGAGTGGTAAAAGCCAAGGGTTAGGGTATTTGTATGTGGAACAAAACTTTTTGAGTAGCCAATAACAAAAGCCCATCATTTTGACATTTTAGATTCTAAGCAATGAGTGACAAATTGTTGATAATGCTCTAGTTTTCTATACCATTAAATTATTATTTGCTGGTTGAAATCAGAACACTAGGGAGAACTAATTTGCTCAAGACATCAGTCTAACTCATTGGGACAATACCTCAATCTCACCCAATTACATTTAAGGTTTAGAGAAGACCTAGGGGTTGATTTAGACCCGTTTTATAAATATTTAGAAGGAAATGACTTGCCCAAGGCTAACACAGGCAAGCGAACATCCTAGGGATTTGATATTCTTTCTCCTCTACCTTGATACCTTTGTTATAGAATCTGGAATAACACCTTTTTAATCATCAGTAGTTTAATGTTTATGTTTAGAGGATACTGCTTTGAACAACACAAACATGGTTCTGGTCTCAGATTGCTCACTAGCTAGGAAGACCCATTGACTGACTAACTGAATTTTAGGAAAAAGTATTATAGATGAGTATAGCAATGAGATGTCAGACTTCTTTGTTTAGCTGAACCCTTAAGGAAAAGAGAATTTGTAAATAAGAAGCAATAGGAAGGGAAGATTTAATGATAAAAAGCAAAGATGATATGACAGTAGTGAGACGGGAAGGACCAAAGGAACTTAGAGGGCCTGAAAAGCCTAGTGGGGCAGGAGCATAAAGGAAAAGAAGGAGAAAGAGTGGCATAAGATGAGGCCAGAGAAGGAGGATACCAATTATCCAGGGCCACATGGGCCCTGTTGAGAACGGGGGAGGGCAGGGGGAGCCTTATCTTAAAAGGGTTATGGAGAGTCACTGAAGGATTTTAAACAGTCCAGAGACAAATGCATGCATTCTGTGGGTACAAACACTGACTATAGGATGGAGAGGAATGTGGTTGGAAAGAGGAAAGAGGAAGAGCAGCTAAGATGCAATCCAAGTCATCTAAACAAGAGATGATGGACAGGAACTACAGTGGTGGTAGTTTAGGGTGGTGCTTTCCATCTGTAAAGGGTGACTTTCCTCTGAAGTATCCAAATGAGACAAGTACCCCCAAGCTGCAGCCTGGCAGGGTAGCTGCTAGAAGTCTTCCTACTCCTCTTCATTGTCCCACCTCTTTTTTTGGACTCTTTCAGCTATGGTTTTCTTAATTTGGTACTAGAATCCAACTTAAGATCAACCAGGGACTCACCCTTGCAACTGGGCATAGCCAGGTTTGTTCCATCATCCCAGAAGTTACATGGTGCTATTTTTCTTTCCAAGCTGGACTCACCATTCAGAAGTTTACAGGGACGACAGAGTGTCAAAGTAGGCAGGAAACAAACATGCATTAACCATTTGATTTGTTCAGCAGAGTTTTGTGTTGTCAGGGGATTGTTATTATTATTTCTTGAACTTTTTTTTTTTTACTGGAAAAGAACATTATGTACTCATTGTAGAAAATCTAGAAAATAAAGGAAACTTAGAAAAACAAAATCACCCCTAATACCTTTTCCCCATAATTCTTCAATTCAAATAAAATAGCTTTTATAATCTTGGAATATTTCTCTTTTTTCTAAGCGTATTTTTAGCATATTGGGATCTCAGTATGAAAAGTTTATGTACCATTTTTACAAAAATATTCCTAGTCTTTTAAATGCTTATTGTGTGTGAGATTCTGAACAGAGTGATTTACAAATTTAATTCTCAAAATAACCCTATGAGGTAGAATCTATAAACCCCTTTTACAGTTGAGGAAACTGAGGCATAGAGAGATTGACAACTTTTTTAAACTTTATTGAGGTATAATTGACATACAATGATCTGTACATCTTTTTTTTTTTTAAAGATTTTATTTATTTATTAGAGAGAGAGAGAAAGAGAGAGCAAGCACAGGCAGACAGAGAGGCAGGCAGAGGCAGAGGGAGAAGCAGGCTCCCTGCTGAGCAAGGAGCCTGATGTGGGACTCGATCTCAGAACACTGGGATCATGACCCGAGCTGAAGGCAGCCGCCCAACCAACTGAGCCACCCAGGCATCCCTGATCTGTACATCTTTAAAGTATATTTAAAGTATACAGTTTGATAAATTTATATGTGTGTGTGTGTGTGTGTGTGTGTGTGTGTGTGTGTGTGTATAATTTCCAGATATATATCTGGAATTTTCATCATAGTCAAGATGATGAACTTATCGTCACCCCCAAAGGTTTTCTTGTCCCTTTGTTATCCATTCTCACCAGCGCCCACATCCCTAGGCAACATGGATCTACTCTCTAACTCTATAGGTTAGTTTGCCTTTTCTAGAACTGTGGACTCATGCATTATGTATTATGTTTTTGTCTGGCTTCTATCACTTAGCATAATTTGAGATTGTATGTAGTAATAATTTATTAATATTTATGGCCAAGTAGCATTCTATTGTATGGATACTACAATATATTTTATCCATTTACCTGTTGATGAATATTTAGATTATTTCCAGTTTGGAACATCTACAAATAAAATGTCTATGGACATTAGGGTACAAATCTTTCTATGGATGTATGCCTTGACTTTTCTTAGGTAAATACCTAGGGGTAGAATGGCTGGGTCATGTAAGTGTATTCAAAAATACATAAAGAAACTCAAAACTCAATAATAAGAAAACAAGCAACCCGAAATAAAAACAGGCAAAAGATTTGAACCCACTTCACCAGAGAAGATATACAGATGTCAAATGAGCACATGAAAAGAGCCTCCACATTATTAGTCATTAGAGAAATGCAAATGGAAACCAGAGTGAAATACAACCACACTCCTTTCAGAATGGCTAAGATGGCAAAACTGACCATACCAAGTGCTGGAGAGCATGTGGAAGAACAGAGTCATTGGTCCTCTGCTGGTGGGAATATAAATGGTTACAACCACTTCAGAAAATTATTAAGTAGTTTCTTAGAAGATTAAACATAAGCCTACCATATAAGCTTCCCGCGGCTGCTAAAACAAGTTAATGTACACTTGGTTGGTTAAAACAACAGAGATTTATCCTCTTTTCTGGAGGCTAGAAGTCCAAAATCAAGGTGTCAGCAGGGCATTGCTCCTTTCAGGTGTTCTCACAAAGATTCTATTCTTGGCTTCTTCCAGGTTCTGGTAATGGCCAGCATTCCTTGGCTGGAGGCTGCGTCATTCCAATTTTTGTCTCTGTCTACATATCACCTTCTCTTCTGAGTATCTGTATCTAAACTCCCTTTACTGCTTCTTACAGGGAAACATGCGACTATATTTAGGACCCACCTGCATAATCCGGGAGAAGCTCCCCCTCTCAAGATTCTTCACTTAAGCATAGTTTTTGCCATAAAAAGTAATATTCACTCATTTGTCATATAAGATAATATTCACAGTTTCTGCAGAATGGGACATAGACATATGTTTGGGGGGCCACCTACACCTACCATAAGCAACTTTTTGACTTCATATTATAACACAAGCATGTTCCTGTATTATTAAAATTCTTTTGTAAATATTTCAAATGGTCACAAAGCTTTTGCCATGTGAATGGATCCATCACAATTAATTATAGAGCACATTTCAACTACTGAGCATTAAAGAAAAAATCCAGAATTTCTTATTTAAAATAAGACTGCAGTAAACATCATAGTATATAAGGTTGTTGTTTTCTTATATTTCTTATATTTTGAGATTCCCCCCCCAAGTGAGTTCAGTGTGCCAAAAGCTATAAATATGAACTTCTTTGCATATTTTCTAGAAGCTTAGTAATATATATATCTATATATAGATATATAGATAGATACCTATCTATATATAAGATAAATAAATAGCTTATTTATCTACTTATAAATAAGAAAGCCTGTTTAACTGCTCCTTCCTATTTAAAGGAAAACATTTGGGGGCAAATTCATAAGTAGAAAATTGGTGTTTTAATTTATATTTGTAATGAAATGAGATGATTTCCTGTATGTTTTAATCAAAATATATTTTCCTCTTATGTGTCCTCTGCCTAATTGGGTAGTGCTTTTTAAAAAAAAAATGATTTTCTGTAAACTCTATATAGTTGAGAATACTGACACTTTGAAATTTGTGTTTGAGTGTTTTTCTGAGTCCGTGGTTTGCTTTTGTATTTTGCTAAGTTTTGAGAACTGGGGATTTTGACATACAGAAAATTCTTTGACATAGGGACACTGCATTGAGGTTTCTACTGCCAAGGTAGGAGGATTTAAGAAAATTTTCCCACATTCAGAGAGCAGATATCTATTATAACTATATCTAATTTCCTTATATTTTTTGTTCTTTGGTAACTCTTTAATCCATCCATATTTTTATTTTGCTATGTGGATAGAGGTTGAGATCATAACTGTGTTTTTCCAAACTCCTAAAGAATTAAATGATTACCTCAAAAGCACTCTTATTGAATAATCCCATCTCTTTAGTGTTGATTCATGATTGTTCCTTTATCATTTTTTTAAAGTTTGCATATAAACTGGGGCCTGTTTGGAGGACATTTATTCTATTCCATTAATTTATTTTTGGACAATATGAGAGATTTATATTGAAATTTTTAAGATACATCTTAATATACAGGTAAATTAGGGCATAAAGTTATCATTTATCTCTAATCAGAGAAACCTTTTGCTTAAATACAATGTTGTGATTGCATGTTATAAGAGCAACCTGGTTAGCATATAGATTATCCTGCCAATAATTTACATCGGCTTTTATTGCTATTAGCATGTCTTTTTTTGACTCATTATGATGGAGTATTCTCTCTATATATAATATCTACATTTTCCCCTCTCCTGTTTTTATTCTATCCCCAAACTCATTGCCGGATGATATGTTGTGTTTATAAATGTCCTTGAAACTGTTAAACTATTTGATAAATACTCTTTTAGCATACAGAGTCGCTTTTATTTTTTTCTACCTCAGCCACAATAATGACCAGCTACTACTCAGTTGACCAGATCCCAGATCCCTGCAATCTGATTTAGTTATTTAGTTCAGGGTTTTTCAACTGTGGCACAGTTGACATTTGGGGTTAAATAATGTTGTGTTGTGTCCTATTCACTGTAGGATGGTCAGCAGGATTCCCCGCTAGTTACCAATAACCCCATTCTCTCCCCACCCCAGTTGTGATAATCAAAAATGTCTCCAGATATTGCAAAATGCCCCTTTGGGGACAGAATCTCCCCCACTAAGAATTATTGATTTAGATCAAAGTAGTTAGATAGCATAGTAAATTTATTTAACGTTTATTTATTTATTATTATTATTTAAAATCTTAGAAATACAATTAGGTTGAACTTAAGGCAAACCAATTATTTGCACAATGATTCACTGTCTTTGCTCTGGAAAAAATCACCCCTAGGGCATTCTGCATGGCCATGTGACTTAAACATGACCACAGGAAGAAGAGTGAAATTATCCCTGTTCAATTTAAAACATCTTAGAGATCTCTTTTGGTTCACCTCTCCCTACTTAGCTTATATTGAGGGTGAATTTGAAAAGCTGTCAATGTGATAACCATATTGATATATGTAAATGAAATTATGCCCTGAGTTTTAATCTTGTATTTTCTGATACTTAGAAAATGGCTCCAAATCTAAGCCCATAATTCTTTGTTTCATCTTGCCTTTGATTTTAGCATATAACCATGGCTGTCTGAGCTAGTTAGTTCAGAGTGGTTTTACAAGATGATAATGAGGCCAATGTTGCAGTTTCAATTAGCTTCACAGAGGAAAAACCCAGCTTCACAGCAGCAGACTGAACTGCTAACCCCTGCCACCACTCTCAGCCAATGGCCAAAAGGAATATGAGAACAGAGAATGTTGCCGATTCAGCACTCCCAGGACCATTTAGCCTGGACAAGCAAAGGTCACATCTCATTGATGATGATGGCCCATCTGTGTTATATTCCCACACCAATTCACTGCAGAAACACAAAATGAAGAGTGCTCTCTAAATCAGAGCTGCCTTTAGAGCCCATGTAGATCACTGAGGCAAAGACTTGTTTATTGAAAAAAATTTTTTTTGGAACAATGAATAGGGCAGCTGTAGCTTTTAAAGGTTTTTAAGCAACTTTTATTTTTGTTTTCAAATTTGCAATTTTGACCATATATTTAATGTTAAGTACATTTATCCACTCATGAAATTATTTTGTAATCATTCACCTAGAGGAATGGGTCATTATAATCATAAATATGTCTCTTCTATGTCAATATAATAGCTAAATAAGGCAATTTTTCCTTGGAATGAGAAGACTTTTATAAGCATTAAAATGGAAATTGAATTTTACTTGCATTTAATACTATGGACAGAGGAGTATTAACAGGGATCTCTGGCAGCAATTTCCCTAATACTAATTTATGTGTTGTATAAAATGTAACGTCCATGGAAACATGATCCTCAATTTGTGCCTTTTCTTGCAAAGATTGGACTTAATTCTGCTAATAGAATATTTGCATTGTTCCTGTTAAACTGCCTAGATAATAATGGATGCAGGTGAATGTTGGCCAGTTTGGTTTCTGTACTCAGTTCCAGCATTAAGATACATTTCTTTCCATTTTCCTCTAGTCTTTGAATTCAGATCATATCATCCGCTGTCAAGCCACACTCTCCCAGTAGGGAGCTTTTGGAGCTTAATATCATTTATATGATGGTATTCCTTTCTTACTGGTGCCTAAATTTTTCTTCTGACTTACCAAGAGATCCATAGGAATTTTCAACAATGTCAGTATTATATTCTGATGATGAATGGATATCCAATTTCGAGCTCTTCTGTTCACAATGCATTCATCAAATGCAATCAACTTTAGTAGCCCATAGAGAAAACAGCATCTAGAACCTGATATTTACTTCACCTCATCAAAGTTCTGCTTAACATATTGAGTCCTAAATGAATAGCAGTGGACAAGCCAAACAAATTGAGCCTTGAATGCAAGAATTGCCTTTTAATCAATAAAATCAAGAACATGTGTGTTTTTTAAAAAATTGATTCCTACAGATGCAGCTCCATGAGGACCACATTTTCCCACCTGCCTCTCTGTTACCATCAGTGCTGTATTTAGAATGTCATTTCAATATGCATGATATTCCTTTTCTAAAAATTCTAATATTTATCTAGCTCTTCTATGTGTCAGGTACTATGAAAGTGCTTTCGTGGATTATTTAATTTTATTTTTTATAATGACCTTATGACATACACCAGATATTTTTATTATTCCCATTATACAGCTAAGGGAACTGAGTAGTAAATGTTAGTCAGTGGCCCAGGATTATACAGCTAACAGTAACAATGACAGAGCCAGATCCTGAATTTGGTCTGTATGAATCCAAAGTCTATAGTCCTAACTGCTACATTGTACTGTCTCCTGAAAGTCATTATCACAAAGATTTGTATTATTTTTTATTTCTAAGAATAATATGATTTTATTTGTGTTATCACATTTGATTTAAAACAAATAACCAAAAATGACAACCAAATATCTTTCATGTCACCCAACCTGAATTCTTACAGAATGTATTCTGTCTGTGTTAATTAGACTTAGAACTGGGGCTTCATCCCTCTGGTATTCATGGATCTTAAATTTGTAGCTAGAAACTTGTTCCTGTTTTGAGTAATTGTATTTCACTCCTTATGACATTTTGGGCACTTAAAACATGTTCGACGATATTTTAAAGAATGCAATTTACACCACTTCCTTTAGAAGACTATAAATAAAATAATGATAGAAAGTGTCAAACCGTAATTACATCGAGAGTTTTAGTAACCTCATAAACCACAAGAATGAAATACCAAAAAAATTTTTTTTCAACCACCAGCATCAAAGTCTCATTTGCTGATTCTATTTTTGCAGCATTGATGGAAGTAATCCAGTTAGGCTGACATTTTTATAGAGGATAGTTTGATGTTCAAATAAGCCATATTATTTCACCATCTTTATTTTCTTTATGGGAAGGGTTTTTTTCTTCTGTAATGATATGAACTGCTCTATAAAGTAAATGAAAATGTGTCCTATAGGTTGGATTATGGCCCCCAAAGACACATTTCAGTTGACATAAAGGTCTTTGCCATAACCACAGTTGATATTTACAGATACACACCCCTTCTAATTTTTAATGTTGTTACTGAATTTCTTAATGGACCTAATCACAGAAAATGTGTCCAAAGGAAAGGGATGCTTGGTCTCAAACATATGCTTGGGTTTCTGTTATCAGGAAACAAATGTCCAAATGCAATTGCACACAAGCTCACACACATGCTCACACACGTGCTCACACACACACACTGAAGTCTGGAGCCAAGTGTGAACTTGGTGACACAGTGACACTTAGAGCCAAATACTAAACATACATCAAAATTTGGTGTGATCACAACAGCAGAATGGTACAATATTGTTTCGTTCAGCCTGATGCAGGAAGAGAAGCCAAATGACAGAAAATCATAAAACAAATGTCATTTCCTTCCCAGAAGCATGTTTCAATAATTGAGAAAAAAATAAGACCAGTTTGTTTCAGTCTGACTTTCTTGTCATCGGTAAATTAATAGATACATTCCTACTCTATAAGAGAAAATAGGCTGATGAACTTTAATGGCTGAGATGGGCTAGAAAAAATTGCTGATATTTGATGTTTCTGTCCTATAGATCAAAATATATCTCTCATTAAGCAAAAAAAAATTAAAAAAAATAGTTTCAACAAATTTATATAGTCCTGTTTGACCAGAACACTACTCATTGTGTTCATTTTTATCCTCTTAGGATTTCATTCTGTCTGTTTTTTTTTAAAGATGTCATATTTTTAATCATTTAGAAAATTCACAGCTTTAAAGATGGGCTTTCCTGATACAAATAACTTGCATATGGGTCAAATATTTTGGTATATTATTATCCATGCATTCCTTTATGAGAGCCAAGGATAGAATAGTTGTGCATCAGTAGCAAATTTCACCAAGAAGGGAATTAGAATTCTTTCCAGATCCTTTGATACCTTTGGCTAATGGGCAAACGATAACCTCCTCAGGGAAAATGAATGAGCATCAATGGTAACTCCTTCAAGAAATCCTCCTATATCATGTTAGAAAGTCATAGCTAGATGGAATGACTGATAGACTCACAGAATGGAAATGCCATTGGAATTAACCAGCCCAGCAGTTCTCAGCTGTCCAGTTAGAGGGTCCAGATCCACATGGATATGTTATTATGAGAAGTGAAGTATGTTGTATGTTTTTTGTTTCTAATGCTCAAAGTACTAAAGTTAGCAAATTATTTTATTATATTATAAATTAGAATGTACTTGAAATTATCCATCCAAAAATGCCACACTAATTTAATAGCATTTTAAATCAGAAAGAAAGAAGTGCAGTTTCAGCTAATGGATCTAGTATTACATACATGTCCCATGGAGATACCCATGGAAATGAATCTTGCATGAAAACAGAAAGGTGATGTTTCCTAGCAGGAAAAAGTTCTTGAACTGGAGATCTAGGCACTTCCTCTAACTTTTCTACAATCAGCAGAGATTGCTGAAATCATAAGCCAAGAGTTGATGGTGTGCACGGAATCAGCAAAGGGCCATAATCTTGAAGGACATTTCTCCAGGGTCTGGTGAGGCCTGAGGAAATATTTATACCACCTATCAAACACATTTTTTTGTAACTGGATGTTTAGAACTCTTGGATTTTTTGTCTCCTCCCTGCTGACAGCACTCAGCTCCCACTGCCAAACTTTGTTTTCTCTGAGCTCAGTTCATCTAAAGTGGCCGTACTCCAAGGGTTGACCTTTTCTTTCTTTGGACGTGTTAATATCATGGATTAAACTCTGTAGTTGGTCTCCATCCATGGCTATACTCATAGACCTAGAAGAAGTGTTAATTCAATGCTTACAGGAGAACCTTGTTCCTTTATCTACAAGTAGTTATTTGGAAGGGTGAAAGCACCTCACAATTGCCTTCATTTAATAAGAAATTAAGATCTAAATCTGACTATTATTGTTATTGCTGTTTTTAACTGCCTGATTATGATAATTGTCTAGGTTATCTAGTGAGAAATTTGTACCATATCTCATTTTCATGATCTTCATTCTATGTACCCCTTTTTTGACTTATAATTTGTATAAATTTATAATCTTAACAGCTGTAAACTATTGTAGGACTAGAACGAAGATATGACTATTCCGATTCCTTTTATAGTACAGAGCAGTCCCTTCCCCCAAATTTAAATCAGAAACATTTAAAATATTTGTAAATCATTTAAATAGCCGTATAAACTCTTTATGTGTTAATGTAAATAATATTTTTGACAATTACATTTTCTAAAGAAAAAGAAATTATTAAGAAGAGTGACATTGTTTTACATTTTGCAAGTCTCTTTAATGTCTTGCCTGAAAGAAGACAACTGGATTCTCATACCTGCTTCTGGGTTCACTCTGTTGTGCCATGCTTTTTGGTGAAGTATATGAAGAAAATCAAACTTCAAACAGTTGTGTAGTTGGAAAAGGGAAGAGTATCTTAATAGCCTTTTGTGATAACCAAAAATTCTGCTTTGATAGTACACCAAAATTCAGCAAATGGTGTTTTTTTTAAGATTTTATTTATTTATTTGAGAGAGACGGTGAGAGAGCACAAGTAGAGGGAGTGGGAGAGGGAGAGGGAGAAGGAGGTCCCCGCTGAGCAGGGAGCCCAACATGGGGTTTCATCCTAGGACCCTGAGATCATGACCTGAGCCAAAGGCAGATGCTTAGCCAACTGAGCCACCAAGGTGCCCCATCAACTGGTAGTTTCTAAACAGGTAGTTGTAATGTGGAAACTAAAATCATACCACTGAACTTTCATATTTCATTATATTAAAATCTATTCATTTACCTTATACTTTAAATGGATATTTTACTCAGGCACAGTATTGTAACATCATGTGCTGATCATTTAGAAAAAAATGGTTCAATGAGTAATACAGATCTTCCAGATATAGATACATTTTGTCATACAATATTCAAGGTTCTGTTTACTACATCTTCACTGATCTCAGAAAAGTCTTCAGATATTAGGAAACTGTCAAGTCCTCCATGGTGGATATAAGTTTTCCAAACTTCTAATTTTCATTTGAAAGCTTGAAGTTTTATCATTGACAAAAATTGCTGTCAGTTGTTCCTTCATTCACTTTTGAGAAAAAGTTCATCAAATAACCATAATTTGTCTCTTACTCATTCTTCTAAGAAAAAATTTTTTCCCTTTTTTAAAATTTTTGTTCAATTTATTTAAAAATTTTTAATTGTGTTATGTCAGTCACCATACAGTACATCATTAATTTTTGATGTAGTGTTCCATGATTCATTGTTTGCATATAACATCCAGTGCTCCATAACATCAGTGCCCTCCTTAATACCCATCATTGTGCTAACCCATCCCCTCACCCCCTTCCTTCTAAAACCCTCCTTTTGTTTCCCAGAGTTCATAGTCTGTCATGGTTCATCTCCTGCTCCAATTTCTTCCCCTTCATTTTCCCCTTCCTTCTTCTGATGTCCTCCATGCTATTCCTTATGTTCCACAAATAAGTGAAACCCATGATAATTGACTTTTCCTGCTTGACTTATTTCGCTTAGCATAATCTCCTCCAGTCCCAACCATGTTGATGCAAAAGTTGGGTATTCATCCTTTCTGATGGCTGAGTAATATTTCATTGTGTATATGGACCATATCTTCTTTATCCATTCATCTGTTGAAGAGCATCTCAACTCTTTCCACAGTTTGGCTATTGTGGACATTGCTGCTATGAACATTGGGATGCATATGGCTCTTCTTTTCACTACATCTGTGTCTTTGGGGTAAATACCCAGTAGTGCAATTGCTAGGTCATAGGGTAGCTCTCTTTTTAATTTTTTGAGGAACCTCCAAAGTGTTTTCCAAAGTGGCTTCACCAACTTGCATTCCCACCAACAGTGTAAGAGGGTTTCCCTTTCTTCACTTCCTCTCCAACACTTGTTTACTGTCATTAATTTTGGCCATTCTAACTGGTATAAGGTGGTATCTCAATATGGTTTTGATTTGAATCTCCCTGATGGCTAGTGATGATGAACATTTTTCATGTGTCTGTTAGCTATTTGTATGTCTTCTTTGGAGCAGTGTCTGCTCATGTCTTCTGCCCATTTTTTGACTTGATTATCTGTTTTTTGGGGGTGTTGAGTTTGAGAAGTTCTTTACAGATCTTGGATATCAGCCCTTTTTCTGTAGTGTCATTTGCAAATATTTCTCCCATATTACTAGAACTCATACAGCAATTCAGTAATGTGGCAGGATACAAGATCAAACCACAGAAATCAGTTGCTTTCTTATACACTAACAATGAAAGAGAAATTAGATAATCAATTCCATTTACAATAGCACCAAAAACTATAAGATAACTTGGAATAAACCTAACCAAAGAGGTAAAGGATCTATATTCTTTTTTTAAATTTTTTATTTTTTTATTAACATATAATGCATTATTAGCCCCAGGGGTACAGATCCGTGAATCACCAGGTTTACACACTTCACCGCACTCACCATAGCACATACCTTCCCCAATGTCCATAACGCCACCACCCTCTCCCTACCCCCCTCCTCCCGGCAACCCTCAGTTTGTTCTGTGAGATTAAGAGTTTCTTATGGTTTGTCTCCCTCCTGATCCCATCTTGTTTCATTTATTCTTTTCCTACCCCCTAAACCCCCACGTTGCCTCTCAGCTTCCTCATATGAGGGAGATCATATGATAATTGTCTTTCTCTGATTGACTTATTTCGCTAAGCATAATACCCTCTAGTTCCATCCACATCATTGCAAATGGCAAGATTTCATTTCCTTTGATGGCTGCACAGAATTCCATTGTGTGTGTGTGTGTGTGTGTGTGTGTGTGTGTGTGTGTGTGTGTGTATACACCACATCTTCTTTATCCATTTGTCTGTTGATGGACATCTAGTGGACATCTAGGTTCTTTCCATAGTTTGGTTATTGTGGACATTGCTGCTATAAACATTTGGGTGCACGTGCCCCTTTGGATCACTACATTTGTATCTTTAGGGTAAATACCCAGTAGTGCAATTGCTGGGTCATAGGGTAGCTCAATTTTCAACTTTTTGAGGAACCTCCATGCTGTTTTCATGAGTGGCTGCACCAGCTTGCATTCCCACCAACAGTGTAGGAGGGCTCCCCTTTCTTTAAAAGGGATCTATATTCTAAGAACCACAAAACACTCATGAAAGATATTGAAGAAGACACAAAAAGATGGGAAAAGCATTCCATGTTCATGAATCAGAAAAATGACATTCTATGAAGAAAGCAGGTAGTTCAACTCACAATTCAATCATCATACTTTCATATGCAACAGAAGTGCTATATTCATACTATTTTGTCACTCAGAATATTTTTTTAAAGTGGTCTAATATTGAGATTTAATTAAAATCATTTTTTAAAAGATTTTATTTATTTATTTGACAGAGAGAGAGATCACAAGTAGACAGAGAGGCAGGCAGAGAGAGAGGAGAAGTAGGCTTCCTGCTGAGCAGAGAGCCTGATGTGGGGCTTGATCCCAGGACCCTGAGATCATGACCTGCGGTGAAGGCAGAGGCTTAACCTACTGAGCAACCCAGGTGCCCTAATTAAAATCATTTTTATTACTTTATTAAAGACACTCTTGAATGAAACTGGCTTTTTTGGTTTTGGTCAGACTAGAGTGCACATGCCTTGAAAGACACAGGGACTATTCATGCCACTGGTGCTGCTGCCTCAATCCATGCTAAGTCCCACAGGTTTACCCACCATTGATTTTGCACCATCAGTGCAAATGTCACAATGGTGGTAAAAACAAATAATTTTTAAATTTTACATAAATAATTCCATCCTGTACGTGTACTTTGACCAAGAATTTTTACATGTAACATTATGCCGTTATGTTTTAGAGATAGATCTAGGTATATACATATAGATCTAGTTCATATATTACTTTTTAGATTTTTTTGAGCCACCCGGGTGCCCCTCTAGTTCAAAAATTTTAGCTACTATGTTATATTTATCCCTTTGTTCCTATATTGGTGGATATTTAGGTTATTTCCAACTTTTCACTATTGTATTTCCTTAAGCAAGAATCACTCTACGGGCACCTGGGTGGCTCAGTTGATTAAACATCCAACTCTTGATTTTGATTCAGGTCATGATCTCAGGCTCATAGGATCAAGCCCCACATTGGGCTCCTCAGCAGGGAGTCTGCTTCCCCTCTCTAGCCTTCTGCCACTCCCTCTGCTCGTGCACACACACTTTCTCTTTCTCTCTTTCAAATAATAAATAAATAAATCTTTAAAAAAAAAAAGTCACACTAGGTTTTACACCATGATGTGGTCTTCCCAAACCTAAAAGTATACATATACTCAGGTTTCCATATCTAGATTATGAAATTTTCTTTAAAATGGCTCTATCAATTTACAACCTAATATGGTTCTTAACTGGTACTCTCTCTCTAGGGGCATTTTGGCAATGTGTGTGAAGCACTTTTTTGAACTAGAAATTCCGATTCTGGGAATTGACCATGAAGGTCTTTTGGCCAGGAATGAATACAAAGTTATTTTTTTATAAATTTGCTTATGATTATTTATAAAGTAGAAAATCTAGACAAAAGCTTCTAGATAGATGACAAGAATATATTGTGGTATCTGTTCATGGATATTGGGTGACCATTTTATATCCTAATTTTATTTAATTGATACATGTTATTTTATCTAACTATATTTATCAAAGTGATGATGAAAGTACAGGTAATTTTTTCTTGTGTGTGTGTGTGTGTATTTCAAATTTTCTTCTGTTATTGAGAGCATGTTACTACAAAAGGAAAGAAAGAGGGGAGGGAAGACAGACAGATGGAGGAGTGCATGTATTTTGAAACGTCATCTCAAACTAAGTGTTAAGTGAGGCAAAAAAATAAAATAAAACAGTACCCAAAGTTGACACAGCTTTGGAGTGATTTTTAAAGCCTCCTGAAACCCCTAGAGACTTTGATTTGGTGGGGCTGGGGATCATTGAGCCCCTGAAATGCATAAACCTCACACCTGAAGAAATACTAATTCAGAAACTGCAGCTGATTCCATCTGACTTGCCTGCATTGACAAAAAATAAGGAGTCTTGTCCTTTTTAACATTTGGCAGGCAAAAGAGATAAGCAATGGCTGGGGGAAGTTCTGGTGGTGCCTTCTCCTCCTGGAAGCTGGAAGCTGAAGGCAGGAGCCTCTGCAACCACATCCTGGGGCAGGAAGGAGCTCTCTTTCCTGCAAACCTGTCCCAGACTTTGCTTTCTTCTCCTTGGCATTGGCAGCCTGCCCTGAAGCAGACAAGGTCAAGTCTGCAGGTGGTTGCTCCAGGTGTTCCTCCTCAGTTCTCTCCCATCCCTCTTTTCTCTATTCCTTAGCATTTGGGTCAACTTCCTCTGCAAATTTGAGCATCAGACCTTTGGGTGAGCTTGTCAAGGCACATATTCCTAGCCCCCCCCAACCCCAGAGCTTCGGGTTCTGTAGGTTCATTTGTAATAAGCTGCCAGGTGACAAAGCTTCTGGCCAGCACATAGACTGCACTGAGGTAGAGACAATAAGTAGACTCACCAGAGAGAGCCAGCCAGAGACTCAGGGGCTGAACAATAAAATGTTATCAGAGAGGGAGACAAACCGTAAGGGACTCTTAATCATAGGAAACAAACTGAGGGTTGCTGGAGGGGTGGGGGTGGGAGGATGGGATAACTGAGTGATGGACATTAAGGAGGGCAGGTGATGTAATGAGCACTGGGTTTTATATAAGACTGATGACTCACTGACCTCTACCTCTGAAATTAATAATACACTATATATTAATTAATTGAATTTAAATTTAAAAAATAAAGTAAATAAGAAAGAAAAATAAAAAGAAACCACTCAGTATTTTCTGGAATGGGTAAAATAAAGAAAAAGGATAACACCAAGTTTCAATAAGAACATTGAGGAATTTGAATTTTCATATATTGCTGATGGGAGGGCAAAAAGTACGTTCACTTTGGAAAACTGTTTTGTAGTTACTTATGAAAATAAATATTTACCTACTAAAGGAGTAAAAAAGTTATTCACTAGAATTCCCATCATATGGTCATTTAGAAATGCAGATGTGAATGCAGTAGTTGTTAACAGCATTAGTAGTGGGAGTGGTAATAAGAATAGCAATAGTAATAATACAGATAGCAGTAATAGGAAGATTAATAATGAAATCACACAAATAAATAAGAGCTGGTTTTCTCCCCATGTTTTGATGAAAGGCTCAAACATGGTATTGTCAGACCAGAGACAAGATTTCAGATGCAAAAATGTTATGAAATCACAAATTTTAAAAATGTGTCTTTAATTTGGATGTATTACGTTTTTAGTGAAAGCAAGGTCTTTAAAAACATGCCAAACTTTATGATCTAGAAAAGGCTTTCTTTTCCTCCTGCAAGGTATTATTTATCTTTGGTTAATAGGTTCAGCCAAGCCATTTTTATAGCCTTACATGTTATCAAAAAGTGTTTTTATTTCTCAATCTAACTACTCCCTTTCTCAACCTATTGCATTAATTCTGCCTGTAGCAGCCAAGTATATACTGAAGTCTAGATAAAAGAGATTTTTTCAAAACCCCATTTGTGTTTTTCCTTTTTGTGTTAAATTATAAATATGGTAATTGGCGGTTAATGAGATGTAAGTGCTGTAGCCTCAGACTCTTTGGGTTACTCATGTCTCTGCACCATTTTCATCCGGCCCTCATTTTCCACATACCAGACCTATAATTACGCCAAAATTTATCCGAGCCAGAGAATATTTTGTTTTTCCCTGTTGCTACCTACAGACTGTAAAGTGATGGAAAACGTTGGATATGCAAAATTAATTTTAACCCCCCCCCACCCCAGGAAAAATTCTAAGGGGCAACTTAATAGGTATAATTAAAGTTGTGTGCATTGTAGGTTTCAGAGATCACCTAGTCATCTAGAAAGCATCTGATCTAGCAGTTTGACTTTCAGATCAATACCCTTTTGCGATGAATTAGCCACAGCTTACAGAAGCAAAATATACGTGAAGCTGGGATTTGAACTGGAGATCTATCTGGTCCTAATTCCCGTGCCTCCTCGAGGGGCTTTGACAGGTGTCTTTTGCCTCTCTGAACAGTGGTTTGTTGTTGTTGTTGTTGTTTTTCAATGTTCCAAGATTCATCATGCTGTTTGCCAGCCTACCTTGAACTCTTTCATCACCTGGTTGAATGTATTTCATAAGCTTTTAAGGCTCCTTTATATTTGATTTGTACAATATCTTTTAACAACAGTGACCTTGCATCAGATGTTTTGATGTACTAAATTTACACGTACACCTGACTGAGGAAGACATGTGCGTTTTGTATTGTTTAAAAAAAAAAAAAAAAGATCCCGGTCTCATGTTTATGTTGAAAATGTCAGTCTTTGTTTCCACTCAAGTGCTAATCTTTCTAAAAATGTCCCTCACGTTGAAGGACATCCAAAAGGCAGTAACTTATTAGAACCTTGGGTTCAGATTACAAATGCATTTGGCTAGCTCAGTGTTAAAGTTCAGATTATCTCGGAATTATTTTAAATATTTGTGCAGTAGACTGACTGGTTTACTAACGCATTGCCTCATAACCCTCCGCTAATAACCACCTTGGTTTGTGATCGTTAACTCCAAGGGCTCAAGCAAGCTCGCGGCGAAGGTAATTTGCTTCAGTGTCTGAAGCTGTCATATGATGTCTTTTCCCTAGGATGTGGAAGAGTTGACTCAGAAAAGGAATTTGAAACGGATTTTTAGACCGCACTTTATTATTTGCACAGAAGAGTTGAAAAGGAAGTTCTGATGAGGTAACGTCCTCCCCTCCCTGCCCCCTTTTTTGTAGCTAGTGCTTCCTAATTATTTACATTTAAACTGGAGACCAGTAGGATGATGTAGGGGAAAGAATGTCAGTATGGGAGTCGGGCTACCTGGGATGTAGTGCCGGCTCTGTCGCTCAACTCATGACCTTAGACAAGTCATTTAGTTTCTCTGGGTGTTGGTTTCCATAAGTGAGAAAGTGACACAAGGTCATTCCTAAGCTGTAGAGTCTGTGTACATGTGCATTCTGCCAAGAGAAGCTAAACTAGCTAGAAGACAGCAGACCCAGCTATAGGTTAGGCAGACGCTGCCTTCCCTATTTCTAACCTGTTGACAGGGTTGACTGTGTGGACAGCAAGTTGACTGTGTGGACAGCAACCTGTGCTTGCTTTAGTTAGGGGTTTGCTGTTACCACCTTGAAATTCTTCCTAATTTTTGAATGAGATCCCTGCATTTTCATTTTGCTCAGCACCAAAGTTAGTAACAGGTCCTGCCTTTTGACGATATATTTCTTACCCTTGTGTCGCTCCGCTCAGATTGGTTGCTTTTGCCACCATTGTACCTTTTGGATAGACTAAGGGGAGCAAAACTCGGCAAATATGAATGTGTGGAATTTTGCGGTTATTTTCAAAGACCTGAGTTTTTGTTTGTCTACATTTTCCTTTCTCTATGCCTCCTTGCCTTACCTTGTCCCAAGGAAGGATAGTATGCTCTTCTGGGTGACTGTGTGAACTTCTGGTTTCACACAGGTAAACTGTGTGTGTCAGCTTCTATGACTCATATCTTGGAATCTTTGTAAAGCTGTGTTCAATCCCATTTTAAACACATAAGGGTTAATTCCCGGTATTTGTCACTAGGCATTTTCAGTCTTTCTACTCTGCATCATTCTTGTCATTGCCACATATTCAGTTACGGTACAATATAGAGGATACTTGTGGCTTTGAATTATGATTTTGCTGTCAATTTTTATGTTTCCAGAGAAGTTACAATTACAATAACTTGGTAGAATAGAGAGATGACTTCTCCAACAGCTGCTTTGTTTTGATCAAATGAGCTCTCCTTCACCTTTGAAAGTAGAATAGCCACACTAGATGATGAGAGATCAATTCCATATAAAAGGAAACTGGGCTAAAATGCACATTCATGCAAGAACCAGCTTCACTGTGCTCATTAACATTGATAAAAATTACCCTGTGATTGCAAAGGGACATATGTTTTCTTCATTTGTTCATTATTGCATGCCAAAGGATGAAAGAGCAAAAGAGACAGAGAAAGTGTTTCTGTGTGCCCATCGATAGGCTGGATATGGTTTTACATTATGAGCCTACTTTCAGAAATGTAGAACAAATCTCTAAGCAACGAAATGACCAATTTACATATCACATCCAAGATAATTAATTGCCTTGGTGGGTTATTCCCAAGTGTCTGATTTCAAAGCATCAAAAATTCCAAACCAATCCTCAAACACTGTTTTTTTTTTTTTTTCTTTACAAATCCAGTGTTCGTCATCTCCCAAAAGGCTGTCTTTTTGCCCTCAGTGAATAAATTCTACTACTTAAAACTTGATAGCAACTTTTAACTATAGTAACAGGATCTTAATGTTTTAAAATATTTAGCTAGTCTTTTTCCTTAATAAAACTGAAAGTGACTATATGTCAAATACTTTTTTCTTTGTATTTTTTAAAGTTTTAAATAAATTACAGTTAACATAGGGTGTAATAGTTTTAGGTGTATAGTGTAGTGATTGCACACTTCATTTGATGCCTGGAACTCCTTATGACCTGTGTTGAATTCTAACTGCTGCCTTGACTCCTGACTTCTAAATTGAGGAACATGTCATTTTCATTTTTGGGGTCATATAAAGTAGTGTTTTGACTCATAGTTATGCTTAAGAATAGGAAAGCAACAATTAATACATTTTTTAAGGGAGTACAATTGGTCATCAGTTCTGGTAATGATAACAAGAAAAACAGCACTCCCAGCTTCTGTTTATAAGTTCTTTCTGTGCAATGGATTGGACTGTTCTAGCAATAAATTAATAGCTTTGAAACTGTGGGATTTTAGATGAAAAGAACCAAAGTGAAACTCCTCAAGTAATTAGATAAATGGATTAGTTCCGTGCATTTTGTTTCAAAACACCTTTTTGAACACTACAAAGATTCCAAAATAAAAGCTGTAAAAGCCTAACTACACAGTTTACCTATGAAGAAAAAGAAAGAAAAAGAAAATGAGAAGTATTCACTGAGTAGAGTATAATATCCTGTAATGTCCTTCCTCAGTGACCTCCGGAGAGGAGGCACCCGTTCAGTATCTTCTTATAAATGTTGGTATCTTCTGGAGAGTGACCCTAAAGGTGCCAATTAACATCATAGTGATAACTCCTGGCAAGTGTGTAAGATGACATGTCATCTGATAGGACACTAGGCAGGAACACCTATAAGGGGAAGTGAGTACTATGGAATTTTACCCCTCAGCAGGAAACTCAGTGTTTGCATGTTTGGCTGCACCTTGGAATCACCTGGGCAAAGAAAGCAAAAAAAAAAAAAAAAAAAAAATACTGGGTTCTGCCCAGAGAGATTCTGATGTAATTGGTTTAGGGATTGGCCTGGGCATTGGAATTTTAGAAGTCCTCCCAGGTGATGTTAAGGAGTAGCCAGGGCTAAGAACCAAGGTCTGAAGTGAGGTTTCTTTTTAAATATTTAATGGCTTTATTGAGATATAATTTACATGGTATCCTAGTCACCCATATAAATTGTACAATTCAGTTGTTTTGAGTACATTTAGTGTTGTGCTACCATCCCCACAGTAGATTTTATAACATTTCCACTACCCCAAAAAGAAATCCATTAGCAGACACTCCTCCTTTCTCCCCTATTCCCACCCCAGCCCTAGGCTACCAATAACTCTGAAGATATGCCTATTCTATACATTTCATGAAAACGGATCATACAGTCTATGGCCTTTTGTGAATGACTTCAGTCTCTTAGCATGATGTTTTTAGCATACATATTATAGCATATATCAGGACTTCATTCATTTTTATTGCCAAATAATATTTCCTAGCATGGGTAATAACACATTTGTTTATCCATTCACCAGTTGGTAGATATATGAGTTGTTCTAAATTTCTGCTGCTACAGACATTTTGTAAAAGTTTTTGCATGCACATATGTTTTAATTTCTCTTAGGGATATATCTAGAAGTAGAATTACTGGGTTATATGGTAATTTTATGCCCAACTTTCAAGGAACTGTTAGACTTTTCCAAAGTAGCTGTACCATTTTCCCTTCCTAATCAGTGTCTGAGTTTTCCAGTTTCTCCACATCGTTGTCAACACTTGTTGTTATCTATCTTTTTGATGATAGCCATTCTAGTGGGTGTAAAATGGTATCACTGTGATTTTGATTTGCATTTCCATCATAGCTAAAGAAGTTGAGCATCTTTTCATGTGCTTATTGTCCATTTGTATTTCCTCTTAGGAGAAATGTCTATTTAAATCCTGTCCACTTTCTAATTGAGTTATTTGTTTTATTGTTATTGAGTTGTAAAAGTTTTTTATATACATATTCTAGATATAAGTTCTTTATAAGAAATATGATATTCAAATATTTCTTCCATTCTGTGGGTTGTCTTTTCATTTTCTTGAAGGTCTCTACTGAAGCAGAAAAGTTTTTAATTTTGATAAAGCCCAATTTATTGTTACTTTGTTGCTACTGCTTTTGGCATTCTATCCAAAAAGACTTTATATAACCCAAGGTAATGAAAATTCTCTCCTACATTTTCTTCTAAGTGTTTTACAGTTTTAGCTCTACATTTAAGTCTATAATCTGCTTTGAGTTAATTTTTCTGTACAGTGTGAGAAAGGGTCCAAATTTTTCTTTTGTATGTGGTTATCCTAGAGCAAGTTTTTCAAATAGTGTCTTCACTGATGGTTAGTGAACATCTTGCTAAAAGTCAGCTGTGTGGTGAACTTCATGGGGCATGGCATATGAGGCACCTATGCCAAAAATGAATTACCAGAGAGTTCCAGTTTCTTCTGCTCTTCCCAGGGAGCCCATACACTGGTCAAAATTCTAAACACACACTTGGAACTACCAAAGAACACATTTACACTGAACACATATACACATTTACACATTTACATTTACTCTGATCAGTATACTGGGGTCTCCTTAATGGGTGGCAGGAGGTGGGGGAGTACTTAGAAATTAGATGAAGAGTGATAACAATCACCAAAGGTTTCTGAAGGAGTTATCTTCACCTTTGTGTGCTAATATGCATATACACACTTAAACTGTAGTGTATGACCTGTAAGTAAGGAAATATCTGGCTGAATGCCATGGTGCTATTGATGATGTTTCATTTCTTTGTGCTCTTACCTATTTAAATGAAAGAAGGAAACTCTCTGAATATTATGTCAAATTACTTCCAAGAATGTGACAAATTGTTTTATCTGCAACTTCTCAGGAAAACAGCAGTTAAACCATCCCTCAGAAAGCTCTTGAGTGAAATGTAGTCCGAAGAAGAGAGGTTTACCATCCTTACCCAAGGTTCTGTGCTGTTATGGTGGGAGGTAGGTCAGAATGGGAACAGTTCCACCAACAAGCAAGGAAACCACTATCTGTCAAGTCGCCAGACTGAGAGTTCAAATTTAGGAACAAGATGAGTTCCTTCCCTCTCTTCAGCTCTAAAAGAGATGATTCTTGTACAGGCAGGTGCATCTGCCACAAATGTCTTCTGTGTGCTTCTCTAGGAAGGGAACAGTCATGACAAATGTCTATCTATACTGCTGAGCTTAAGGAAAGCAAGTTAAGGTATGCTTTGGGGGATCATATTGAAACTTCTGTCACTTCCCATAATTCCCCAGGCAAATACCTTTTTATCCCAAAAGGCAGCAAGGGAAATGAGCACAGGATTTCATAGGCCTGGGTTCAAATCCTGACTCTACCACACAATCTGGGTAATTTTCAGCAAAGTATCTAACTTCTTTGAGCCTCACCTTTCTCTTCTTTGTTATGGGAATATAAAAATATCTATTAATGGTCATCATCAGATAAGCTGGGATAAGTGTAAAATCCCTTCCTTGAGTTGGCAGTTAATATATGTTATTTTCCTTCTCCCTTTTAATACCAAAGATATAGTACACTTGCAGTTTTAAAACTCATTTTTTGGGCCTTGAACCCAAAGAATGAAAAGGACCATTAGCCAACATGAAGGTTGGATTTAGAATTTGACGTGTCAGATCCCACTCCTATATCATTCTGTTCCTTCAGTGGTCTGAAGGCCCTTGTTTCTTGGCAGGGTATAGGACAGCACCTCATGGGGTCTTCCTGCCACCCTAAGAAAAACATCCCTACTGTCCAGGACTTTGGTGATTCATCAGCATTCCGGCAAACTACCCAGCTGTTTGAAACAGCAGGTATTTATTTTCTTTGGTCTGAATATGCAAAGATGAAATGCAGCTGCCTGTTTTTGGAAAAGCTTTCTTGGTCTGTGTCATTTGGTTAGGTTAAGCACCGGAATGTATTATGACCTTGGTCTACACACTAACCTTTCCCAGGTGCCTGTTTATGCTGCTATTTATGGGCCACAAAGCTGAAATGAAGCCCAAGTTTCCCTAACCTTGTTTTTGGAGAGGTTAATTGTTCAGCAGGACTATTCATGTGACTGTCAGTAGCAGGGAACATTTACCATGACAAGTGTGTGAGGCCTTGTACAGAGGAAGTTATGAGGAGGCATGAAACTTAGCTTGCTTCTTCAAGGGACCTGGGGTATGTCATGCTCTCAATCACTTCCATTGCCTCTGAATGATGAGGAAAATATTGATCTCTTCTTCCATGGGCCTCCCTGTAATGTCCTGAGGGTCATCAGCAAAACAACAGACAGGGAGGATTTTGCCCAAAGAGCAATGCATACCTCCAGGTGGTGGTATCTCTATTTGTATTCCTATAGAATTCAGTTCAGCTGCTATCTACAGAACACTCAGAATTCCCTTGATGATGGTGTGTCAAAAATGGGGAAGAACGAATTTGAGAAGTATAAATGAGTAAGCCTGAAAAGAAACAATAATTCAAAATGGAATTTAAAAAACAATAATCCAATAAGGAATTTAGCCCTTATTTTTACTAGGCCACATTATCATATATGTCCTTTTTAGAAACTGTGTGGATATAAGTAGAGATATTAAAAAGTAGAATAAACTACTTACTCTCCACATGAAGAGAGGAGAACAGAGGTATATATAAATTCCAAGCAGTATATGTTCCAAACCTCAAAATCCTTTTTTGGAATTTGGCCCAGAATATATAAATCTGGACATATAAGTACAAATGTTACTCATATAACTATAAATATGTAAGCCTAAACTATTTGATTTTGAAATGCAGTCTGTTATAACTTAGACACATTTAAATATACTCCATTTCTGTTGGAGTTCAGCACATCCCCTTGAAAAATGTAGGACTTTATAATGGGGAAAAAAGAAGACATGGAGAACAATTTGAGGATGTTTTACGTTGATAATAACTTTAAATTTTTTAGATGGAGAAGTCCATAGTGTGACTTTCAATTAAATCTAGAATTCTCAATTAAATCTAGAATTTACATTTGAAAAATATAGCCAAACCTTCAAGAAATTCAGCAATAGTAAAGTATTATGTAATTTCCCTAGGCTTGGAGAAAATAAAATGGGGGTTTCCGGTTTAAACAAAATCTCGTGTTGTTGTAAGGAGCAGATGAAAAGATGCAAAGAAGAATGCTTGGGGATGGGTGGCATCTTCAGCAGGCTACCAGAGGAGGCCATACAGCAGTGTGGTAAGGAGCCTGGCTTTGGAGCCAGATTGCGTGTATCCCAGGTTGGTTATCCCAAATTCCAATCTGACTGCGCTTGTATGGATTCTCCAGCCTCTATGCACCACAGTATCCACATGTAGAAAAGGGAGCAGAATAATTCTCATGACAACTATATAGAGAAATCAGTTAGCACATGTAACATTGTCAAGACAATGCCTGGCATATAGAAAGTGCTCAGCTGATGTTGGTAATGATGTTGGTGGTTGAGATGATGATGCAGGTGTATTTGGGGAAAGTGAGAGTACAAAAAGGAAGAAGTATTTGTTTTTGAAGATATGGGATAAACAACCTGACCCAATCTACTCTTTAAAAAAGCATAAACAGAATACTAGAAACTCACTATATTTGGAAATAGAATGGAAAGGAATACCCAATTCGTACATACATTCTAGGTTGAGACGATTCTTTTTTTTTTCTTTTTTTTTAATTTTTATTTTTTATAAACATGTAATATATTTTTATCCCCAGGGGTACAGGTCTGTGAATCACCAGGTTTACACACTTCACAGCACTCACCTTAGCACATACCCTCCCCAATGTCCATAACCCCACCCCCCTCTCCCAACCCCCCTCCCCCCAGCAACCCTCAGTTTTGTGAGATTACGAGTCACTTATGGTTTGTCTCCCTCCCAATCCCATCTTGTTTCATTTATTCTTCTCCTACCCCCTTAACCCCCCATGGTGCATCTCCACTTCCTCATATCAGGGAGATCATATGATAGTTGTCTTTCTCCGATTGACTTATTTCGCTAAGCATGATACCCTCTAGTTCCATCCACGTCGTCGCAAATGGCAAGATTTCATTTCTTTTAGTTGAGACGATTCTTGATGCTCGCAGAAATATTAGCAGTACTTAGCATAATTTACAAATGAAATATTTTGAGCAATTATTGCATATATACCATGGAGCCACAAAATTACAGTTTAAAAATGAAGCTTACCAAGAATTTAATAATAAGTATCACAGAGATGATGAAATGATGATGTATGATAATAAAAGTTTTTATTGCCACAAATACGGGATGACAGCATTATTCAAGAACGGTAGGCAGAACAGCCTCACTCCACAGAGAGAGGGACATCTCTTCACAAGACCTTTTCCAGAGCTAAGCTGTAGTTATTCTTCATGCTTTTGACCAGATTTTGCCACCCGTTTTCTAAAACAATGGCCAAATACTGCATCCTGGAAAGGCAGAGCCACCCAAACCTTTTTATGACTGTCGTCCATATGCCTGCGCAGTGCACCTCGCCTATGCCTGGGATGCCCCCTCCCTCCTTACTGCCACAGACACAGGCTGGGTAAAATGGCCCCCAAAGAGAGCCATCTTTGCTTCTCTACCAGCTGAGGGAACTTGTCTGTGGGCTATTTCAGATCTGCCAAAATTATTCCAGCAACACTTGGCAAAAGCCCAGGCTGTGAGATTTTCATGCTAAAAATGGAGAATTGGGGCCAATATTCTTACTATAATTTTCTTAATTCCAAGAGTTTAAAAATAAAATATATACATATATATGTATTCAGTAACAGGGTTGGGAAGCAGCTGGGCAGCCTGGCTGAGAGGCTGGATAAAAAGAGAGCAGCTGTGTTGGTCTTAAGCCTGAGCTGGCTGCATAACCCTTGATTTCTTTGAACTCTGGGCCTGAGGATTCAGGGCCATAAAACAAAGCTAACAAGTGTTGAGCTATCTGATTTCTTGTGAAACATAAAGAAGAGAGTTGATTGTTAGGCAGTTTGCAAATGGAAAGTATTGCAGAAATGCTTATAATAATAAAAGGCTTATTATAGCGCTTTCCCAGGTTTGGGGACTACTGTAATGGGAAGTACGGCACATGCAAGACCTAACACGTCTATCAAAGAGCTGGTGGGATGTGTGCAAAAGTACATACTCTATTATATATGGAGATATCTCATATGCCAATCAACATAATAAGTCTAGCTGGACAGATGCTTTGGTATAAGATAAGCAAAGCAAGCATGGGAGTGTTTCAAAGCCATTTATGCACAGGTAGACATAGCTAAAGTATGTTTCAGCTACAGAGTAGGGATCGGGGCATGTCATGCCTGTTGGTATCTTCACGCTACCTTACGACTATCAAGTGCCTAACATTCTGTCTTGCGCATAGTAACTGACCAATAAATCGTCAGTTCTTTCCTTTACCCCTAGCATTTTGTCATTAGTGGAGATGGCTTGAAGAGAGGGTCATTGGGAGTTCTGAATTCCAAGAGCACACAGTCTAAATAATCAGTAGGTTTACTAGGCAAATGTAGCCTTGAGATGATGTCACCCTATGTCACCCCACCAGATTGTCACCTTACATCAAGCCTATGAAGATATTCTTTTTTAAGATTTTATTTATTTATTTGACAGAGAGATCACAAGTAGGCAGAGAGGCAGGCAGAGAGAGAGGGGGGAAGCAGACTCCCTGCTGAGCAAAGAGCCCGATGTAGGGCTCCATCCCAGGACTCTGAGATCATGACCTGAGCCTAAGGCAGAGGCTTAACCCACTGAGCCACTCAGGTGCCCCGATATTTTTGACCTGTCGTTGGTTATCTTTTATTCAGCGAGTGCTATAAAATTGCCTGTTGGTTCTACTACCTCTGTTATGGCCATTTACAACATTCTAAGGTTGTGATTTCCTGTAGTGAACACCGCTGGATAGATTCTTACTTGTTGAGCATTGCTTATTGCTTCTGCTATCTTTATAAACACTGCCAAAAGCCTTTAATCCTCTCTCTCAGTCGAGAGTATCTTTGGGGTTGTTTTTGCGGTTAAAACTAACCTTTTGGTAGAGAGCAGAGTGAACGAGGAAAAGGGAACCGGGGTAGGAAGCAGTCTATAGAAAGATCTTTGGGAAGAGCCCTTTTCCCTGCATTATATTATGCTTTACATTCCATTAGAGACAAGGGATTGAAAACAAAGAACAAACCTGGCTGAGAACCTGAAAGGCAAGTTTCAGCATGAGTGAATATTTAACAGCCTCAAAGAGGGGGTTAAAATGAAATTCTGACAACTTAACTGCACTTTTTCTGGAAGTATTGCTATCATGATAAAAGGTGAAACGTCAGTAGTCATCTATTATTCCGTCTAACAGTACTTGATAATTTGTTCTCTGTGGGAGCGCTTGCCCTTTAATAGTTTGGACTCCGTGTTTTTGACTGACTGCCCGAGGATCACAATTACTTCAGCCATTTACCTGCACATGGGCAGCACAGCCAGGACCGGCTCTGCATCGCCAGGTCCTCCTGGGCTTTGCTGCTGGTGGCTTCTGCCGAGCAAATGAGGCCTGTGATATGGGTTATTTAGTGCCCCAGGTTTTAAACCACTCCAATAACCGGTACTCCTCCTTAAACTTTGGAAACACACTAATGACTAATGGTCATCTTTTCCGAAAAGAAGAGCCCAGGTTCTTTCTATGTGTCAGGAAAACATCATTCTACATCCAGAAGGTCACATAGAGTCTCCCTCAAAATATTCTAGAAGAGTAGATACTGCTTCCCACAGAGTGGTGAAGGGGTCTTCTATCTAATTCTATTGGCATAATAGCAAGTTTGCTTTTTTTTTTATTGTAAGCTGAATTTTTTATTTTTATTTTTTTCTCCTTTTTCTTAAATTGTGTTATGTTAGTCACCATACAGTACATCATTAGTTTTTGATGTAGTGTTCCATGATTCGTTGTTCATGTATAACACCCAGTGCTCCACACAATACCTGAGCTCCTTAATACCCATCACTGGGCTAACCCATTTCCCCCCACCCCTCTCCTTTCTAAAACCCTCTGTTTGTTTCCCAGAGTCCATAGTCTCTCATGGTTCGTCTCCCACTCTGATTTCTCCCCCTTCTGCTACTTCACCACCTAGGGCATCTGCTGGGGGAAATCTACAAGGTGACAGTTACACAGATCCAACCGATAAAGAAGCTTACATTTTGTGGGAAAAGTCAGATGAGAGGTATAAGTCTTTGAGGGATGTAGGCTGACCAAGGAGATAGCTTATCCTGAATTTAGAAATTGGAATATTAGAATCAGTCATGACCCATCAAACTCAAATATCCTTGGGGATGTAGAGGTAAAGGAGATGAATGATGGATGTGTACAGATGGTAACAGAGTAGAAGGTGTGAGCACCATTTAAATGGAACCCCATCCCTCAGTGAGAGATCTCAGTGCCAGACAAGTGCTGGTCCATTATTGCCAGGCTTTCAGCATTTTTAAACTTTTTCTTTTTAACTTGGCAAATATTTTACCATGTTTAACTCCTGAAAAGTATACACAAAACAATCCTAGGTACCAAACTTGGTCCAAGGGCCAGTAGTTTTTTTCCCTCTGGGTTATGGCATATGTCATTATAAAATTCCATCTCACCTTCATTGTCATTGATTGTCAAAGGTTAGTTGCATGGAAAGCAGATTCTGAAACAGAATTTAACCAGGTTGTGGTTTACTCTGGGAAGTGTTCTTGAGATCAACACCATTAGTGGAAAGAGAAGGAAGCAGCTTAAGGATAGAAAAAAGTTTGAGCTACAGCCAAATCTTAATGGAGGTCTCAGCCAATCTCATAAAGGCTAAAACTGGATGGCCCAGCAGAGTTGCTCCAAGTTGAATGAGGGGACAGGGTCTTTATTCCCAGTATGGAGCAGTCATCAGATGTGGATTGGTTTGGAAAGGGGTGTGACTTTAAATAATGAGGCTCTCATCAAATAAAGAAATATCCGTTGGACAGGCCCCACTCTGAGTAACTGGAGAATCAGTTATTCCTCTCTGAAGAGGTATCTAGATGGTGCATCACGACATCCACCATAGTGGTTTTTCTACATGGACTGTGTTGTCCCGAAAACAAAGGACAAAGTCTCAATCATCTTTGAACTAATCTGACATGCCCTGGAGAAGAGAGATGGTTTCATATACACCATTTTCCCATTCCCCTTTTCTTTGCCACTTCTTGCGGCCTGTGTACCTCTCCCAGAAGCTATTGGAACAGCATTCCTAAATCCCCTGAGGAATTCCTAGCCCCTTGATTCAACCTCAGAGCTATAATGTTGTGGCCTACAATGTATATTGTGGGCTTTTGTAAGGATAAAGTTTCAACGTAAGGGTATGGAGATGTATTGAAATGTAATCATTTACTCATATTTAGAACATGTTTTTTTTTTTGATAGCCTATATGTACCAGGCACTGACTGCCCACTTTGAACAAAATATGTTCTCTTCATGCAAGAAAGTTGGTATTTAGTTGTCAATGCAGATGCACAGGAAGACAAATGCAATGTGATAGTTGCTGTCATAGTGCTGGTCACAAGTGTTGTCTTGGAAAGCCACTTGGATTAAAGCCTCTAGTTAGAAACAATTATAATAATCTTGCTGAACAACAGTTGACCAAGGCAATCAGTGCCAACTGGGCCAGAGAGTGTCAGATTATAAAATGTGTTAAGGAGGTGGTCTCTGCAAGATATGGTGAGTATTAGCATAATGAAGAGTGGGGAAGTGAGGACACTAGTACTTTGTCCAGGTTGTAGGCTTAAACATGATTGTGAAATGGGGAGAAGTGAATGAATGATGGGATAACTAAAGAGAAAGATACAAAGCATAAGGTATAAGCTACTGATAATAAAGATGTAGTTTAGTGCTTAATAAGTGTTTATGGAATTTATTCTTCCTTGGCAGGAAGGCAGGCAGTCATTCATAACTCTTACATCTGTCATATTTTGATAAGTATAATTAGAGCCATGGACAGTGCACTGTGGAAGGACAAAGGGGAGGAAGGCATTAATTTCAATTAATGAGATGGGAAGATCTTCTTGAAGTAGGTTAATAATGATGATGATGACAATAGCTGATATGAATGGCTGTTAAGTCCTAAGACCTTTTATGTCTAGTTATGTTAAGTGCCTTTTATGTCTTAACTCATTAAGTCCTTTCCATAATCCTGTAATATCAATACTATTACCATTCTCTCTATAGAGGTGGGGAAACTGAGTCTCTCAGAAACATTAAGCAATTTACCCAAGATTTGATGAGAAGAAATTTGTGGCCCTGGGATTTGAACTCTGAAGCCAAAGTCTGCTGTCTTATCACAAAACTATACTCTTTACCACCTGAAATGGACCTGGAAATAACCACGGGAGAGCAGAGAGTTCCAACTGAAGGGAACTGTTTTTCAAAGAACTGATGCTATTTTGAATTTGGGAAGGGAAATGCATGAAGTATGACCAAACATGAGTTTCAGGGGTGGAAGCATGGTTTGAGGTTTACGTTTGGAAAGTTAGATGAAAGCATGCTGGTCAGTGGCCTTAAATACCAAACTGAGGAGTCAGGGTTTTAGTCCATGTGGAATGGAGAGCCAGAAAGGATTGTGGAAGGAGATATGGTAAGATGTGCATTTGGAAATAGTAACTGTGGCTATGAAGGGTGGACATATAAGTGGACGTACTGGAAGCGGGTGCTACCAAGGAGGAAGCCCCTGAATGTTGTCTAGGCACTTTGTATGAGGACAAGGGCAAGGAGACAGAATGGAAGGAAGAGACCTACTGGAGGTAGGAGGTGGGAAACAAAGGATTCTGTTAGTGCAGTGGCTCAGGTTTTGAGGTTGTGATGTTGGAAACACACAACTTTAAAGATAAAGTTGGGTGGAGAGAAAACATGAGCTCACTTTCAGGTTGTGAAATTGGAGTCTGGGGCTTCAAGAGAGAGGCTCTTCTAGAAGAGACTTGGGAACACCCACTTAAAGGTTCTCATGGACACCAGAGCTTGGATGAGGTGGGACTGAGGTTCAGGAGAAAACATCCAGGTTGAGTAGTCTGAAAGGATACATTTAAAGAGAGGGTAAAGGAAGATGACTTTTAAAAAGTTGTGTATCATATTATTAAAAAACAAATGAGCTGCTCCTATAGCTATAGGCTGTGAAAGATATCTGTGAAGTTATAGTTTTAGGATAAGAGTTCATATTTAAGATTGGGTAGAATGTTCCAGGAAAGGGTAAGATTAACACATGATGATTTGTTGTGAAATTTTCTAGAAGCCCAGTACTCCAGTTCCATATGGGAACATAGCCCTGACTTCCCATGGAGGGGTGGTGAGCTCAGGTTGTTCTAATGTCTTTGGCTACTCAGAATGTGCATTTTTCTATTAAACCACTGTATGATGCTATTGAATTCTGACTTGTTTAGAATGAGTATAGATTATTACTTTTATTCTAATGACAATATAATTGCAGGATCCATTTTTATGATATATATAGTTCAAAATCTGAAGAATTTAAAGACAAGTTATGTTAGATGTAACAGGAACAAGCAATCCTCCGATATTTGAACAGTGTGATGATATGTCCAGCCATCTCTGCTCCTCCAGTACATACAAATGTTGTGTGTGTGTGTGTGTGTGTGTGTGTGTGTGTGTGTGTGTGTGTGAATTATAGTGTATTTTATTTTTGTCTGGGAATTATTTGACAGTTTGCGTGTTCCCCTAAACATAAGTGAGAATGTCAAAGCCAAGAGGAGAATGAAATTTCTGTTGCAGAAATTTTCAACATAGTTTATTCTCCCAAGTAGTAGGCTGGTGGCCAGTTGTCTTTGCCTAATTGTTAATAAAGATTCAGCATTTCAAATTATATTCTTATTTTCTAGCAGTTATTAATAGAGCCCCATCTTTAGGACATCTGCAAGCCATCATTTATAATAGAATTCTTGTTATTCCATAAAATTCCTATTAGATCTTAAAAATGACAATCAGGTTGTATCATTTTTCTTGGTAAAAATTTCTCTCCCCAAGAAGAAAATTATACCTTTACTTAAATTTTGTTTTAATCAAAGAATACATTTGTACAGTCATAAATCATAAATGTATGGCTTTGTGAATTTTTACATTTATATGTGTCTGTGGAGCCACCAGCCACACCAAGTTATAGAACATTCCAGCACCTCTGGAATGAGGATCCTTATTTCAGCCCCCTCACTTTCAGTCTCCTGCCTCAAAGGTAACCTCTATTCTGACAGCTATGATATTGGTCAATGATGCATGGATTTTAAGTGCAATACTTACGAATCAATATTTTGAACTGTATCTATTGGAATGTGCTAGAATTACTGGGAAGTGCTCTTGACTCCTTTCCAGAGTTCACTTGTATAAGAAGAACTCTTTCTATTCGAGTGACTAATCCTTAGGCTTTTGAATCAGAAGTGGCACCCTCTAATTATACGAAGGGTGAATAATATCAAGGGTGGAAATTATACTAAGGGTGAATGATTTTATGGAATTGTGCCCTCTAAAGGAGGTCATGGATTTTCACCATTTTAACAGAATTAAATCTCTACTAAATTTTGCTCTTCTTTCACCATTCCCCTACTCCTAAGTATGCTGGTGGATATTATCTGAATGAAATTTCTTTGTGTCCATTGAATCAAAGTATAGTATATATAGTAATGATAATACCTTGTCCTTATAATCCTTGTCTCCAACTCTGGAGGTTCTCCTGGTTGGGACAGTTTCCAACACATAAAATTGCAGAACTTGATAAAAATGACAGTTCGAGATCAACCCTCTTGTTTTAACAACTCAGGACACATGAAAACAACACCAAATGGCCTTATTTTCTTTCTGCTCTATGGGGCTTCTACTAAGGGTTGTTCTACAATTGTACTTTAAGTCCAAACTTGATGCTGTTGAGAAACCAAATGTAGAGATCTAGCTTAAGCTCATTCCTTCAATTAAATCTGATGAAGGGTGGCAAGACTCAGTGTGGCCCAGATTGCTGATCGTTGCTACTGGTGAGATAATTATCCAGGCCAAAGAGGTATCTGAGAGAGACTAGCAATAGGTTAGATAGAAATAAAGGTAAAGAATGTTCTTTGGGGGCCTAGGTGGCTAAGACAGTTAACAGTTTGCCTTTGGCCCAGGTCATGATCCCAGAGTCCTGAGATAGAGTGTCCGATTGGCTTCCTGGCTCGGTGGGGAGTCTACTTCTCTGCCCCTCCCCTGGCTCATGTGCTTTCTCTCTCTCCCTCTCACTCACTCTCTCTCTAAGTAAATAAATAATATCTTTAAAAAAAAAGTGTTCTTTGGTTATTAATTCCAAAAATTCTTCCCTAATTGTTGAGAATTTGCCTTCTTGAATAGTAGCAGAAGCTCACAATTCCATCAAAGGAAGCTACTCTAAGGCAAATTGGTTAACGAGACTTGTTTATTAATCAAAGTTAAGAGAGTCCTATTTCCTATACATTGTTCCTTTCTGTGAAAAGGCTGTGACAACGTGACTTAGTTTCCTGGGAGAATTTTCTAACACCTTTAAGGAAAAAAAAAAAAAATGGGTTTGTATGAGTGTGTAAACACACGCAAGAATGCTTGTGAGAAGATTTATTTACTCTATGCTTAAGATAGAACTGAACTGAGTTGGCAAGAGAAGGGAATTGTGTTAATATGAAGGTTTCTCAAAGTTACAATTATAGTCCTATTGACAGGATAACAAGAAATTAATTACCCTTCTAGGCTGAAGGAGACATTTTCAGGATATACTTGATCACATGTCATCAACAAAATATGTCATGACATTTTTAAATTATTCAGTGCATCTCATGGAAATGAAAACAAATTCAAATACTTAAAAGGTAGTCATTTTTGCTTTTTACCCCCATCCCTTCCCTTAGTTAGGGAAGACAACTATGGTTATTAGTTTATGCCAGATTTTTTTATTATTATTATTATTTGGCAGAGAGAGAGAGAGCGAACACAATCAGGAGAGCTGCAGGCAGAGGGACAAGCCCTCAGTGGAGCAAGAACCCCAACATAGGGCTCAGTCCCAGGACTCTGGGACCATGACCTGAGCCAAAGGCAGATGCTTAACTGACTGAGGAACCCAGGTGCCCCTCTTCTAGATATTTTTAATGCAGCTACAGCATGAACAGATGGATTGATAGAGGGATAGATGGATGGATTTGAGTGAATGTATTTATTTATTCCATTTCTGAGTCAGTTACCTTCTTGAAGATTCAACAATGAGCCAAAACAGATATATCACCAACTTTCCTAGAGATTATAGTTCAGCAGAGCGGAAAAAAAACACTAATCATATACACAGGTAAATGTATGATTATAAATTAATGCAACAGAACGTGTGAGTTTCTCTGAGGAAATGACAATTGCACTGGAATCTGAAGGAAGAATGGAAAACTAAGTTGGATGTGGAGGTGAATGTTCTAGACATAGAAAAGACCATGTATCAAAAGGACCATAGCTTGTTCAAGTACCTGAAGGTACCCACGGTGGCTGGAAGGTAGACTGAGCAAAAGGTTAAGTGTTTAGTTAGAATCCAGTTAGGAGGCTACTGAAGAAATATAAGGCAAAGAATAAAGGCAACTTGGACTAGCATATCATTGAAGAAAAATGGAGACATTTAATGGTCTTTTGGAAAATAAAGCCCACATGATTTAGTAATCAATTGGATGTACATGGCAAGGAAGAAAGAAACTCTGTTTCTTTATTTCTTTGTATATATGGAATTATCCTACATTCATTGCTCTGACCTTGCATTTTTTTCTTTGAATAAATTGTTTTGGAGATCTCTTCCCTTTCTTTTCAATAATATCTTTTTTAATAAGTTCACTGTATTTCATGGTATAAATGTGTCATAGTTCTTTTCACCAGTACCTCATTCCATTTTATGTTTTTGTTTTTTTAATGGGGGAGGTGGCATTTAAAGCAATAGTGCAATTTAAAATAACATACTTATGCTGTACATTTGCATTTTTTAATTTGGGCAGTGTGATGCAATAAATTCCCCACCAGTGTTAATTGCTATGTTAAAAAAAGTGGTATGTTTAATATTTGATACATAATTTCAGAATGCCCTTAAAAAAAAGATTACAGTATTTTATGCCATCACCAATAATTTGTTAAGATTGCTTGGGTCATCATTCCATTCACAAACCTAACAATGTTTTTAATTTTTGCCAGTTTGATTGGTACTAAAACTTTTTTGTAATTTGCCTCCCTTTAAAACAAGTCTGAGTGTGTCTGTGTTATTGGCCAGTAGTCCTTATTTTTTAAAAAGATTTTATTTATTTATCTGAGAGAGAAAGAAAGAGCACAAGCAGGGGGAGGAGAAGCAAAGAGAAGCAGACTGCCTGCTGAGCAGGAAGCCAGACTCAGGGCTGATCCCAGGACCCTGGGACTGTGACCTGAGCTGAAGGCAGATGCTCAAAGGACTGAACTACCCAGACACACCCCATTAGTCCTTATTTTTAATGTAAGCAGCTTGTTCATAATATTCATCCATATATCTAATGATTTTTTCTTTATTTGTACAAGATTTTTGTTTCTTAAGGATATCAATCCTTTGTCTAGCAATAGTATAAAAGTTTTAAAAAATCATCGTCATAGATACCAAAGATACCAGAAAGGCATTTTACAAAATTTATCAACCTTTTCCCCTTTTCTTTATTAGTTCTCCAGAAATAGTATTCTGGTTTTTATTTTGTATTCTGAGCTCCATTGAATCCCTTTTCTATTTATTCTACTATCTTTTCATCTCATTTTTGCTTTATTCTTTCAACAAACTCATCCTTTTTAATATCTCATGTGAAGCAATGTATTCATTGTCTATTTCTTCTGGTTTCTTAAGGGCTTTTTTCTAGAATATATTTTTTCATTAGTCTTTGACACTTTTATCTCTTCCTTACTCTCTTTCCTCTTCTTTCCTTTATGTTCTTTTTTCTTTTTGCATAGTTTTCATGCCATTTATTTTCATCTTCTTCATATTTAATGTGGAAAATGATAGCTATACCATCTCTTTTCTCAAAGATTGTATCCATGAACATATTTATCATCCTGTCTTCTCTAAGACCTGTTCATTTTCTCTAGGAATTTAAGTTTGAGGACTGGGTATTACTGGGATTCTACTGCTGCTTGAATTTAGAGACTCAACTGGGAAACACGGACAGTAATAGTTGATGAATCTGGGTTCTACTGTTTGTTCTGCAGTTTCATTTAGCATTTTATACCAGTATTTTTTTTTTTTTAAGAAGGGACACGGTGTTATCCATGGGAACCCTTTGGTACAGATTATGCTCTAATTTGAAAAGAGTTTTTGGAGTTTTTGCTTTTGACAGACAGTTCAATGCACTTACTTCCCCAGCTTCAGCTCTCCATTCCAAAGAGTCTTCTTACCTTAGGTGAGTCAGTGTCATGTGGTGGGTCAAGATTTCTACTCCAGCTCAGTCTGCAAAAATGTTTGTAGCCCACATGGCCTACTGACCACTCAGAAAGCTGCTCTCTCTGAATTACAGGGAATTTGTCAGATTCTCCCCAAATTTGTTCAACTCTCCCAGAACTGCTTTGCTCTCCTAGAATTGCTTTGGAAATAAAAATCTCTTACTCTTGGATCTCTACAATGTTGTATCTCCTCTCTGATCACCATCTTTCAGATATTGGTTTGCCATATTGTATCTCTTCCTTTGTTTGAAGGCTCTTGCTATTTAATATTTTTACTCACTTTACTAAATTTGGGAGAAAGGGATTTTGGCTGCATGACCTTGGCTATATCTTTTAGCCTTTTTGTATCAAATTTTCTTATCTGCAAAATGGGAACAAATAATTGCTACCATTTCTGTTTTTAGGATCAAATCAGATAATTTATTAGAAAGTGCTTTGTGATAAACAACCTAATATTATACCTCAAGGCCTGGAAGAAAAAACGATCTAAATTCAAAGTTAGCAGAAAGAAGGAAATAATAAAGATTGGGGCACAAATAAATGGACTAAGAATAAGAAAATAATAGGAATATTAACAAAGTTAAGTGGGAATTCTTTGAAAAGGTAAGTGAAATTGGCAAATCTTTGGCTAGACTAACCAAGAAAAAAGGAGAGAGGACTCAAATAAAATTATAAGTGGAAGATGAGACATTACAACAGATACACAAAAATGCAAAGATCATAAGAGACTACTATGAACAACTGTTCATCAACAAATCAGATACCAAAAGAAATGGATAAATAGCTAGAAACATACAACCTACCAAGAATGAATTATGAAGAAATAGGAAATCTGAATAAACCAACAATGAGTAAAGAAATTGAATCAGTAATCATAAATATCTTAACAAAGAAAAGTCCAAGACCAAATGGTTTTACTGGTGAGTTCTGTGAAATGCCTAAAGAAAAATTCACATGAATTTTTTGCCAACTTTTCCAAAATAATGAAGAAATAGAACACTCCCAAAGTCATTTTATGAAGTTAACATTACCCTGATACCAAAGCCAAATAAAGACACTATAAACAAATAAACAAATGAGCAAACAGCACTGTAGGCTAACATCCCTGATGAATATAGATGAAAAATTTCTCAGTAAAATACAAGGAAACTGAGTTCAACACCAGTTGAACTAGGTGTTCATTTACTAGGATAAACGAGATTCATCCTGGAATGCAAAGATGGTTCAATAGACAAATCAATAAAAGTGGTACATCACATTAGTAGAATGAAAGACAAAGATCATACAATCATCTTGATAGACACAGAAAAAGTGTTTGACAAAATTCAACGTTCTTTCATGATACAAGCTCTCAGCATATTGAGTATAGAAAGAACACACCTCAACATAATAAAGGCCATAAATGACAAGCTCACAACTAACATCATACTCAATGGTGAAAGGTTGAGAGCTTTTCCTGTAAGATCAGGAATAAGACAAAGACTTTCATCATTCCTATTCAACATAGCACTGGAAGTCCTAGCCAGAATAATCAGGCAAGAAAATAAAAAAGGCATTTAAATAGGAAAGAAAGTAGTGAAATTGTTTCTGTTTGCAGATAACATGATATTTCTTTTTTTTTTTTTTTAAGATTTTATTTATTTATTTGACAGATCACAAGCAGGCAGAGAGGCAGGCAGAGAGAGAGAGGAGGAAGCAGGCTCCCCGCTGAGCAGAGAGCCTGATGCGGGGCTCGATCCCAGGACTCTGAGATCATGACCCGAGCCGAAGGCAGCGGCTTAACCCACTGAGCCACCCAGGCGCCCCTAACATGATATTTCTTTGCAGAAAAGATGATCTTCTACATAGAAAACCCTAAAATTCATTAAAAAACTATTAAAATTAATGAACAAATTTATTGAAGTTGCAGGATTAAAAAATTGATATATAAAAATCACTTGCTTTTCCATATAAACAAATATCTGAAAAAGAAATTTTTAAAATTCCATTCACAATAGCATCAAAAATAATAAAATACTTAGAAATAAATTTTACTGAGTTGGTGAAAGATCTGTACACTTCAAACTATAAGACACTGATGAAAGAAAATGAAAAAGAAACAAATGAGTGGAAAAATATGTTGTGTTCATGGATCAGAAGTTCATGTTAAAATTTCCATACTGCCTGAAGCCATCTATAGAGTCAATACAATCCCTATCAAAATCCCAAAAACACTTTTTTACAGGAACAGAAAAAAATCCTAAAATTTGTATGGAACCACAAAGACTCCAGATAGCCAAAGCAGTCTTGAGAAAGAAGAACAAAGCTGGAGGCATCACACTTACTGTTTTCAAACTATACTACAAAGCTATAGAAATCAGAACAATATGATACCGGTGTAAAAGCAGACTGTAGGATCAAAGGAACAGAACTGATAGCTCAGAAATAAAACCCATGTATATATCATCCATTAATATTTGACAATGGAGTCAATAATATTCAATGGGGAAAAGATAGTGTCTCTTCAATAAATGGTGGTGGAAAGACCACCATTTATGGAAAGATATCTGGGTGGTGGAAAGATATCTGGATGTAAAAGAATGAAACTAGACCCCATACACAAAAATTAACTCAAAATAAATTAAAGACTTAAATGTAAGTCGAGAAACTGGAAAATGGCAAACTGAGGAAAACATAGAGGAAAGCCTCCTTAATATTGGTCTTGGTAATGATTTTTTGGCTATGACACCAAAAGGCACAAGCAACAAAAGTCAAATAAGTGGGACTGCCTTGAACTAAAAAGCTCCTGTACACCAAAAAGTAACAATTAACAAAATGGAAAAAAAAAAAAAAAACCTGTGGAAAAGAAGAAAATATTTGCAAATTATATATCAGATACAGAGTTGATATATGCATTACAATTTATAAATATGTATATTATATATTTATATATAAACACATTATATATATATATGCATTATATATAATGCAGTATTATTCAACCATAAAAAAGAAGGAAATCCTGCCATTTGTGGCAACATGGATGAAACTTGAGGGTATTATCCTAGGTGAAATAAGTCAGACAGAGAAAGGCAAACACTGTATAATCTCACTTAAATCTAAAATCTAAAAGAAAATAAACTCATAGAAACAGAGTAGATTCATGGTTGCCAGGAGCAGAATTTGGATAAAGTGGATGAAGATGGTCAAAGGGTACAGACTTCCAGTTATAAGATAATAAGATAATTCGTTCTGGGGATATAACATATAGCATGGTGACTATAATTACCAGTACTGTGCTGTATACTTGAAAGTTTCTAAGAAAAGAGATCTTAAAAGTTCTTACCACAAACTTAAAAAAAAGGTAACTATGTGAAATGATGGGTGTGTTAACTAATACACATATATCAAGCCATCACATTGTATACCTCAAGTTTATATAATGTGTTGATTATATCTTAAGAAAGCTGGAAAAATAGGGGGGAAAAGGTGTTTTGTGAGCTGTCATGTTCTATAAGAGTGTAAATTATTCTTAACTACTATTTGCTTAGAGACACACAGAGACAAGAGTAAAGACTAGGAGAATATATCCTGAGCACTGAAGTGATAGAATATGTAGGTGTTCATAGGAAAGTAAGGCTAAGCATTTAGGGCTGGTATGTAAAGTGAGATGGACTTGAAAGAAATCATAATTCTGTGATTGAGGGGGGTAGGGAGGATACAAACAGAGAAATGGTGGAGGGGGTGTACTCAGTATGCTGAGAGACCACTGAGTACCACAATTTCATTGAAATAGCAGGGTCATAGAACAAAGTAAGAGGGGACACACATAGAGGTAAGAGGGGCCAAATGACAAAGACCTGATAGAGGAAGATGGACATTGTTCTGAATGCAGTATCAAACAGAGATTTGATTTTTTTTTTCTTTTCTTTTTTTTTTTTAAGTAGGCTCCATTCCCAGTGTGGAGCCCAATGCAAGGCTTGACCTCATGACCCTGAGATCAAGACCTGAGATGAAATCAAGAGTCAGACACTTAACCAACTGAGCTACCCAGGCAGCCCAAACATGATTTGATTTTTAAAACATTAGCAGGGGGATGCCTGGGTGGCTCAGTCGTTAAGCATCTGCCCTCGGCTCAGGTCACGATCCCAGGGTCTTGGGATCAAGTCCGGCATTGGGTTCCCTGCTCAGCAGGGAGCCTGCTTCTCCCTCCCCCACTCTTCCTGCTTGTATTCCCTCTCTCTCTCTGTCTCTCTCTGTCAAATAAATAAATAGAATCTTTTAAAAAAATTAGCAAGAAGCTTACACTTTATTTTTAAGGATGATTATGTGGCAGTGGTATGCAGGAAAAATGGAGATGAGAAAGCAGATGGGGAGGTTCTCTAAGTATGCCCAGGACGATCAGGTTTAAACTTCTTATAACCAGAATAATTACTAATAGTGGTCCCTCTTAATGCTGTCTATAATAAAATAAAGGTGATAAAATGTTCTTCAAGGACCTTGACCAGGGTTAGGGTAATGTACAGACAAAGAGAGGAACCAATGCCAGGATATAAAAAATAAAGAACTGATGGAGTTTGATGCTTTAGGGTAGGAGCAAAGAGTGAAGAGGGGAGAGTATATGTGGGTCCAAATTTTCCGCAAGATGAACTGGGATAATGGTGTTGGGTGATTTTAAAAGGGGGGAGGGGCTTATGGCAGGGACTGGAAGTAACATGGCTTAAAGAGAACAAGAATTAGCTTGTTGAGGACTGCCAAGTTGCTGAAGTCAATGAGGACACAGACTGGTCGATCGCACATAGAGCTGTATGATGAAGCTTAGGAGTTATATGTCACATTTATAAAACATTCATTGACTTGTGCTGAGCATTGTGAGGCAGATGAGAGATACCAAGTCCCCTTGCTGAGTCACTTCTCTGAATTATGAAGACTTGTCACAGAATCTTCTTGTCCAATAAAATAAAAATTGCATTATAGTACTTTACACTCCTAGAAGGGGTAAGTGGCTCAGACAAAACAAATAATAAGAAACACCCAGATACATTCTGTTACACTGAAAAATCTCTGCACTTTAAGGATCCTGAGTCAGGTGTTTCTCTTGGCTTTAGACATGGGTCTCTTTTCAAGTCAGAAAACATTCTCAAGATTTTTGTACCCTTGGCTCTCCTTTCTTGGAGCTCAACACCTGACAAATTGCAGTTGACCTTTTCTTATCTCTTAGTTTGTGGCTTTTTGTGACCTCACTGGGAACCTTTGCTTGATACACTGTAACTGAGAAATATAAATCATTAAATGCTATGTATCAGTTATAACATTTAGGGTACAACTATGAAAATTTGTGCATATATGAGTATAGAAGTGAACACATAAATGCATATATAAATTTATACATGTATATATATATACATATATATACACACACATATGTATTTATACACACACACACACATTTACATCCAAGTCAGTGTAATGCTTAAATGCGCAGGCTCTAGAATCAGGCAGACCATAAAACAATCATCTCTGAAGTGGGAATAATGCCTGCCTCGTAGGGTTAAATGAGGTGATGATTATAAAATGCTTTCAAATGATTCTGGCATTAAAAACAAAAGACTGGGGGCACCTGAGTGGCTCAGTGGGTTAAAGCCTCTGCCTTCGGCTCAGGTCATGATCCTGGGGTCCTGGGATCGAGCCCCGCATCGGGCTTTCTGCTCAGCCAGGAGCCTGCTTCCCTTCCTCTCTCTCTCTGCCTGCCTCTGCCTACTTGTGATCTCTGTCTGTC